>NC_065513.1:19137818-19154025 GCF_006386435.1 Epinephelus moara
ATAATTGTCCATATGCATGTAATTGTAATGGCTGCTGTAGGAGAGAGGAATAATGTCGTGGGAGAGACAAAAACTGAGTAAAAAACACCCTGAATATGTTTAGAACTACAAATGAACCTTCTTTCAGTGATTTATATTAGACAAAGAAAATTTTACATTTACATCCCTGACTGTAAACCAGGTCGGGATCAGCCAGTGGCGGTTCCGTGCATGCGTGATTCACTTGCAGTCTGGACATGGAGGGGTTAACATCTCCTGCTCTGACTGCTGCTGGGAGGGAGGACTGGGCCGTCTGTGAGTGCTTTGGGGTGAGGGAAAGGCCCACGGCAGCATCCGCTGCTCGTTGAGAAGAATAAGAATGATACGTGCTCTCACAACAAAGTCTCCATAAGTCTTCAGTAACATCAGAAAAAGTCGCTTGTCGCTTTTTTGAAAAAGAGTCGCTAGAGGGGTCTGAAAAGTCGCTAAATATAGCGACAAAGTCGCTAAGTTGGCAACACTGTGTCCGAGTGAGTGGAGGGGGCGTGGCTTAGCCATAGGTCAGTTGATGTTATAGCACCCTTGAAACTACAGTTGGTAACTTTTCTGAAAATAACATTATGTCATATTTGCCGAATCTGTCTGTCTGTGAAAAAATAATCCTGTCCCTCCTCCCCTCCAACTGCCTCTCCTGGCATTTGCTAGAATTAGACTGTATCTCAGTCGGCAACAAACTAAATAGAGAAGTTCATGAGCTATGATTGGCATGATTGAAAGCTGCTTTAGAGACTCCTCAGCCCTGAGCAGTTTGTTCACATGCAGTAAGGCCATCGGAAAATAACTTTTACAGTTTATCCGTCTTATTTAGTGCTGTGTGCATGTAGAGACAGTTTACGCAAACATGAAAAAAGTTATTATGCAGCACAGTACTAAGTAAGAATTTAAAGGTGACATGTATGGTTTCAAGCTGCTAGCCAATAGAGAAATATGGAGTATATGTAGGTTAGAATATACGAAGACACAAAACTTTCTGTAGAAAGCCACATAAAAATAATGCATTAATCAACAACTGATTATTTCTGAATTTTCTGCAGACATTCTTTCACATCTTTTCTGAAACTTCATTCATTTATTTACACATTGTGAATCTGAATGTAAATGAGCCCTTGCGATGGATGCCGATTTACCATACTGTAACCTCTATGTTCGCCTTACTCATTAACTTAATTTTTCCCTCAGCCATATTTAGCTATCTGTTCTCATTCTCTCACACTTCAGCCCCCTCAGTGTTTTCTTCCTTCACTCACAAAAGATTGCAGTGGGCGAAGTGAATTGCCACTCGGCAGCAGCTCCCATGGAATGCAGTTTTGACAAGAGAATAGAATAAGTTTTAACCCAGAGACTTTATACCTTCAAAAAGCTGAATGTGTCTCTTTTTTCGAGACAGCCAGAACAAACACTGGATTTATTCGGCGTAAAGGAAGTCTGGACAAATATGAAGGGCTAATTCCATTGTTAACTGTCCTTGAAAGTTGTGAAGGGACGGATTGACAAGCAGTGTTTTAAAGCCACTGTTGCATTTATTGTGGCTCAGATCCACCTTTAATCATATAAACAGTGTATATTTTCCTTGAAGCAGATACAGGAACCATCCTGACTAAAACGGTCTGGAAATATGGAAAGATTTCCCCCTCACAACTGTGGGAGATTGCGAGACAGTGGGCCCCTGGGCATAGATATGTACAGTAACAGGCTCCACCATCTCTCCTACATAGGAGCAAGACACACAGTCTTTGTGGTGATTTTACCTTTTTATGCCTCTGCAGCAGCCATAGCCGTGGCCGGAGGCATTATGTTTTCGGGTTGTCCATCCGTAGATCCGTCTCGTTCTTGTGAACTTGATATCATAAGAACGCCTCAAGGGAATTTCTTCAAATTTGGAACAAACATCCATTTAGATTTTAGGATGAGCTCATTTCTGTGGTCAAAGGTCAAGGTCACTGTGACATCACAAAACATGTTTTGGGCCATGACTCAAGAATGCTTATGCTAATTATGACAACATTCTATCTAGTAGCGTAAAATGATGACAAGGTCAAAGGTCAACTTCACTGTAATATTATAATGCTCTTCAAAAAACACTTTATGAAGGTGTCACAGCAATCCTTTTTAATTTGTCTTTTGTCACTGCTCCACTTTGCAGAGGCATACAACCATCAGTTAGTAATTCCAGTTTTATTTGATTTCCATCTCTTTCTAGTGTCCATTTTGTGTCTCCCTGAGTCATTTTGTGTCTTTTTTTGATTGTTGGTAGTTCTGATTTTTTTTCTCATACAGTGGTATGTTTCACTCACTGGTAGTGATAAGATGCATTAACAACTTTTGCTCAGTGTACAGATTCTGTGGATGAATATAATCCATTAAACTAGCAGCTCGTCAGATAAAGAAATGAACTCAGTCATATGGCACCATATGTTTTCACCTTCAGCCTGGTGTAGCTTCCCCCTCACTCTGGTTATTAAAAGCACAGTGAGAAGTGGGTAGTAAAAGGTGGTACATGTTCGAAGTTATTAACATAACATTTTATAGTGTTAGCATGTGCTACTTTATATCAAAATTAAAGTTATTTTATTTGCTGATGTGGATTCCTTATATATGGCAGTGCTGTAAACAGGGAGTATGACAGCAAATCTTATTCCCCAAAACATAGGAAAAAAGTGTTTCTTTTGCTTGGGTGAAATCTCCACTGGAACTGCCAGGGTCGACATACAAAAGCATATATTCAACATAATGAACAATAAATGCCCCTCAGTTACAAGCAACATCCACCATTCATGCTGCAACTCCAGTTTCCAGCCAGCTATTTTTGTTGTAGTAATTCTTTATACATTGGCAATTCCTAATGTGATCACTTATTACAGTAATGTGAGGGAAGCTTGTGGTTTTGCAGTAGCAGACTTCACCACACGTTTGTGAATGAAGAGAAAAAGCTTTTCTATGAGGCACTGGCATCCAATCTGCCTCCTATTAATAAAAACAAAGTGAAATTTATGAGTCAGTGTTGTGATTTCGAGTGCGAGGTCTTCACACTTCTTACACAACAGATATGTGTAATATTGAACTTGGGTTAAACTGTGATCACAAGTGGAATTACAAAAAAACGGACATTGGTCCATTTACTGAGTCAAAGCTTGACAGACTGCAAAGCAGGGAGTAAACACAGCACTCTATCTGCTCAGTGGATCCCATGAATACTTGTTACATGTTTAGTTTATTTGTTGGGACCAGAATGGTTTAGAAAGTGCTGGTTTAATGCCCAGTATCAGAGGCAGGTGTATTTCAGCTCTGAGTGGCAAATAGACAATGGCTGGTGTCACAGGTACCGTGCTAAGTACTCTCAAGCAAGGCACTGAACCAATAAAACTGCTCCAGGGACATTGTTAGGTGGCTTATCCAATGGACCCTTTTAGGGCAGACGTCACAATGATGTCAGTTTGTTAGCTGGAGGCAAAACACTACTTGCCACCACAAGGCTGTAGGCTACATAGGAGTCTTAAAATGTCGTCTTGTTGTGTTGTTGGGAGCCAGAACAGAAGGTTAAGTTAATCACACATTCGCTGCGCTCAGTGCTCTGCCAGTCTGAGAGTGCAGTACTCTGGATAACCAAACTGTACATTTTGACAGTGCTCCAAATTTACGTACAGTCCAGTTTGTGCCGGAGTGCACTACAACACAAAGAATTAATATTTCCAAATGCATTATTCGCATCATCTTCCTCCACCATCTAAAATAAGCCAACAGCACTTGCTACCTTGTGCTTGCTAATGACTGTGGAGAATTGTTTTGCCTCCAGCTAAGCCCTGCCCATCAAAACTAACAACAGTAAAAGGGTCTATACCGATTAAATCTACATGTATAGAGGGACAATCTACACTGTTTAAAATAAAGATGCACGAGAAAAAGTCAGGGAACATAAGCATTGTTCGGACTGCCACCCCAGATTTGTTATTTGCCATATCCAGATTGTATCCCAATCAATTTTTGAAAGTCTGGACAGCCAAACACATGAAATGCAATTTTTGCCAATCAAATCCAATCTATAGTTGGAGGTGGTTTGAAATGGGATTTCAATGAGATTTCTACAGATGTGTCCTGGTCCGGATGCTCTGGGCACTCAAATTAGATTTCAAAGTGTCTTTTGTGTCACTTGCAACTAGGGATGGGTAACAAGCTTGGTAACTTTAAAGGGGACTGATTGAAATATGTCAGTATGAGTCCTGATTCACAATAAATCCAGTGGTACCAAATTTTTGTACCTGAGGGCGCATCTGGGTAAGAACGCTGGGTTTAGACAAGAAGATTAAATTTTTTTATTATTACAGAGTGATGCGAGCACTGTGCCGGTCCGTCGTGGTGAAGAGGGAGCTGAGCCAGAAAGCAAAGCTTTCAATTTACTGGTCGGAGGGAGCTTGGAGTAGAGCCGCTGCTCCTTTGCGTCGAAAGGGGTCAGTTGAGGTGGCTTGGGCATCTGATCAGGATGCCTCCTGGGCGCCCCCCGCTGGAGGTCTTCTGGGCACGTCCCACTGGTAGGAGGCCGCGGGGCAGACCCAGAACACGCTGGAGGGGATTACATATCTCGTCTGGCCTGGGAACGCCTTGGGGTCCCCCAGGAGGAGCTGGAAAGTGTTGCCGGGGAGAGGGATGTCTGGGGTGCTTTGCTTGGCCTGCTGCCCCCATGACCTGGCCCTGGATAAGCGGATGAAAATGGATGGATGGATGGATTATTACAGAGAAGTACTGAAAAAGGTACTGTTGGGTACATGTACTGAATTCCAGGTACCAGAGCCAGAATCAGTATCGGTTCAAATGAGAGAATTATCCAATCCTACTTGTAACATGACAGACAGTGACAGTGAGCAGAATCTATGCTATTATTAGCAGAGTGAAATGGAGGACAACATAAAGAGCCAGGCGATGTCTGCACTGGGACCTGACAGCGAAATTGTTTGGGAAGCTGCGTTATCACTATGTAATTACTGGTGGCTACTTCGTTACCACAGCAACCCATGCAGGTAGGTTGGTGATGTATGGACGCACTAAATCCGATCTGATCATTTGCAAATAACACTGATTGTACAAACAAATCTGATTTGCCTGCAGTCTGGACATAGCTATAGTGGCATACTGCATAGATCACAATAAAGCACACTGGCAAACATGGTTGAAAAATGAGAGTGTTAACAGGCAGGAGTGAGCGTGATATCACACTGCACTGTATGCAGACAACAGCTCTCTGTAGAAAAACACCATTAGCAGTTGGCTGCTCTTCAGCGAGGTTGTGGGTTCAAGGAGATGCAGGGCAGTGCCAACAGGCTGATGGGTAATCTAACATGACAATATTATCGCGTAGGAGGGCACAGTTGGCACTTTCCCCTGCCATCTCCGCTCCACTCAACTCTGCTCCATTACTGCACACACAACACAAAGATTGCTCTCTTTGTGAATGTTCCCCATCAAGAAGGCATAGATGGAGAGAAGCACATGAAAGTCAGGGGCAGTGAGAAGCAGGCTGAGAAAGATAATAGAGAAAGAGCAACAGAGAGTGAGAATTACCGGGAAGAGAAGTTGTTCTAATGGACTTTCACTAATGCATTTGTTCCCTCTTAAGTTAGTTTAGCATGGCATGCAGTTAAGCTTATTTCCATTCAGCACTCTAACTGATGAACCACTCACTTGAGTTACTGTTAAATTTTCTTCATTGTGTTCGGCTGGTTTTAGTTATTGCACACAATGTAAACTGGAACTTTATCAGTGCATTTTACATAATGCATAATGCATATATCTGAATTTTTTTGAGTAGAAAAACATGCTTGTCTTTTGCCAGTTAATTACTCATGATTTTTTTTTAAAAATTGTGCATAAGTTTTACAACTTATTGCCTCTTGTTGTCTGCTTTACATGACATAAACTTGGACAATCCAAAAGGCGTATTTAAAATACTTCTGATCACTAGAGCAGGGGCCAAAGCCATTATGTTAATTTAAATTTTGGAAGACATTTTGGATTTTACCCAACACCGGCAGACACTTTACTGCCATTTTTTACTTCAAGTCACTTTCCTATAGATGCTACATGAGGGGCATGGCTAAGAATACTAAGCAGGATCTCGGATAATAAAAAAAGCAAAGAAACATACTTGTCTTGTGTTAAGATTAATGCAATGATATAAGGAGAGTAAAATCATTCATTTAAATAACCTTGCTTAAAATAGTGGAGAGCTTCATTAATCTTCATGTCATTCCCAAGGATAAATGGGAGAAGTAATTAGAGCTAATAGGAATTTCATTTTCCCCTCTATTTTGTGGAGTTATTATTCACTATCTGTCTGTAATGGAAAAAAGAATTGCCATATTGCATAGAAATAGTTAGTCCTTTAGTGGAGTATATGATAGAATGGGGATCTTATTGATTTTCCTTCCATTATTTAGAACCTTAAATGGAAACTTTAGCTTTTTTTACTGCCGAAAAGATGAATGTAAATGGCATCTGAGGTTAAATGTCCACCGAAATGGTGATGGTCTATGATTGAAAAATTAGAGTTTTTCACAATTAACATTACAGAGAACAATACCCAGCCTGTGTTAAAATACAGATTATCAGCACTTGAAATAATTTGCAAAGGGTTAGCCCTCACCAAATGCCACGGGGTTACATATTTACTAAACATAATATACGTTTTCTACCAAAGAAATTGCTCCATTAGTCATAACAATGACCTTTCAAGACTCAGCAACTGCATATTACAACCATTTAAATGGCTTTCTGTTTGCTGAATAAACTGATCGGTAGAGAAGCGTTCTTCAAACCAGATGGTTGTGTTTTGAATACTTGATCTGCTTTGAAAACCTGATCTTGGAAAGTGAATAAGTCACGCTCTCCCCTGGCTCACCAGCTACCCCAGAGATGTCCTTGAGCGGCACACTTAACCTCCAGCTTCTGAAGTAGAGCTGCTTAGTGGCCAACTGCAAAAGACCCGCAGTTATATTGGGCTGCTTCCAGGTGTCATTAAACATTGCTGTGTTAATGTTAAATTAGGCTGTGCTGAAACCTGTGTGCTCTCTTCAGATATTTTTCACTCCTAGTTGACAAGCAGTTGGTCTCTTAGACATTTAACTTAAAATATGACATGCAGTATAAATATGCAGGATTAAATTGAGAAATTGCATGCATTAATGTCGTTAACATTTCATAAAATAATAGTATTGTTGTGAATGTGCACTCACACTGTAAAGACTAATATGAGAGAACAGGCAGAAGCAAATATGATGCTAATACAACATTGAAGCCTGTCTTTCCCCCAATACGACACCACAAGCAGCTTATAATGACGCATATTTAGTATTAAGAGCAACAAAGTCCACATAAGGAGGAGGGTGGGATGGATGGATGGATGGGTCAAAAAAACATAGGACTTTTCCCAGGAGTTCGCTCAGGTATCATGTGAAACAAAAAGTCAACACTGAGTTATTTTAAGTTACGTATGTCGAGTTTCGTACTTAACCTCACATCATCACATTGTGTGACTCATCATGTTATGTTATGTATGTATGTAACATTACATTAAGTCAAGCCTCCAGGAACAGTGCCCGGCTTTGAAGCCAATTTGACATAGTGACCAAACTGTGGAATTACAACGTCCAGGTCCTTCATGTGATGCCATTGGGCCCTGAAAGACCTTTTTCCATGGGGTTACATTGTAAAAGAGACGTCTGTAAATTGGTATAGAATTTTCTTTGAGCGTCACAACCCCTGTAAAATAACTCGTTTCACTATCGAGATTCAATCCATTCAGTCTGATAACATTTAGAAAATTTAAAAAGCTTCACAAGTCAATCATTTTTTCCCCCATTGAAGTTAGTGTAGGGATAAACGTTAGCCGTGCACTTGCTCTATGGGCCCAACAGTGTGGGAAATCTGGTAATTTTATGTCTGGGAAGTTGAATTGTTTTTGGCTTAATGCACCAGTGAGCAACTTTCATGGGAAGGCACGCCCCCTCCCCTTTGCTGCATCTAGTTATCTTTACACATCCATGTGTGACATGACAACCATGATACTTTTCCTAAACCTAACCAGTGGGTGTGATAATTAAGGATAATTAAGATAGTTAAGGAAACAACACATAGTTGTATAGGTTGGAGGACTTCTTGCAGCAGTTGCATGTCTCTTGTAAATCCAGCCAAAGGATTTACTTGTTTTTACTGAGAAATTGATTATCTGGAGTATAATGGATTATAGTCATCACAACCATTATTTAAATGGTTGAATACTTTATGTAAGTTTTGTAGGTGTCAAATGCTAAAAAATCTCAAATGTAGCCTAGTTTTGATCAACAGCAATCTACACATCTATCACCTGCAAATCAGCAAAATCTGATTACTGTGTTGTTATCAGGTGCTTCAACAAATCTCAGCTTTGGTGAATGACAGAATTCTGTGAGCCTCTCCTCCATTAAATCATCTTCGTTCATTTACATCTAATTTTATGCTCTGCAAAGTATTCCTTGTTGCAAGGAGGAGAATTCCACTTTTACAAATGTATATTGAAAACTAATGCTGGCTAATGTTACAACAGTGTAGATGAAAAATGACTCATCTCTTCCTGACAACGCTGCAAAAGAAGCAGTATGTGGGGGAAAAAGTGAAAGAAGATTCATTAAAAACACGACAAAGATTCTTCAGTTATCACATGGGTGTTGACGTGTTTATGTGCATCATTGTTAATTTCCACTCAGTTCAGTGTAAATCAAAACAAATCCAACTTTTTCTTTTGCAAATGACTCAAGTTCTAAAAATGACCCAGGTTTGGCACAGACGGAGAGACAGAGAGTTGCTGGCACCACTGAAACACTCACACTTTTAATTACATTGAGGGAAGTTTGCAAATTACACATTTTTGTGGAGTTAATTAAGTTTTTATGATTAAAAAGGATCATTCACCTAAGAGCCTAAAGATGAGAAAGTTCTGTCACGCTAATGAGCACAGATAATAAAAATGAAGTACACAACCCTCCGAATAACCAGGAAAAACAAACATTTTGGATGCATTCCACATGTAGTCACCCTCCAAGACCTTCCTCTCCTGTCTGCTGTTTAGATGCATTTACAGAAAAATGTGATCTTGGAGATCACTGGGGAGAAAGGAAGAATTATGAGCAGTGGGACATTTCATATATGAATTGGTTAAAATCACATTTCATAACATGCAACGACTCCCAAAACACCATAGTTTAACTGTGGAGGCCCCAGTGCCCATCCATCACCAGAACTGAAAAGATGATTTACAAAGCCTCCTTAAGACCTCCAGGAATTCTACCAATGATAAATTAACTTGGAAAAGATCCTTTCTTCATCCTCCCAGGATTCCACACTAAATTATCTTATTCCATATGGTCTTTTATTATTTCACCTTCAAGGCTTTGTTTAAAAAATAATACAGCTATTCCAGTGACACCAGAAATCCCATCAAATAACCATCGCTGCAACTTTTGTGCTGGATAGCATTAGATCGTGCTACCTTTATTAAAAAAGGAATACATGTGTGGGTGGCAGCCTCGTATAGAAAAAGCTTATAGCGTGGGACAGCATAATACAGGCATCCACCATTAAGATACAAATGCAACTGCTGCCAATGCAAAAGTGCATTAATATAACAATTCATCACATGCTGAGGCTCTGGAAATAAGTCATCCAGCTGTGGATTTTTTTTCTTTTCTTTTTCCAGTGGTGAAGGATCATGAGCAATTTCGGGGCCGAGTGGCCTGGAACACACGTTTTGCCTGAGGGGATTGAGTAATGGTGTAGTAGTAGTACAACTACGGTAAGTAAGTCCTCCGAAAGGGTGTGAGAGTTAGTGGTAGGGGTGGAAGTTGAACACCCCTGATATAGCATACAACCACTATCTCATACATATCTAATGTGGTGTCATCAATCTCAGTTTTATCATGCTATCTGCAGCTGGAATGTGTTTCAGGTTTAACAGTCATTGTGGTATTGGGCATATATTGTATATCATAAGGAGAGTAGGAGTTCCATGAGAGTTATGCAATAGCCACTGCTGGAAAAAAAAGAGCAAATGTTTTGGTGTTGGATTACCACTGAGGTACTTATGCTGATATCAACCGGCGTTCAGATCACAAGTGTTCTGTCCCACTGTAAAAGTATTTGTCGCCAACCTTAAATGTGCATAAGCTTCTCTGAGCTGTCCCTGGATATGTGCGGCTGCACTGAGGAATCATTCCCTGTCACCACGCCTAAGCCACTTTGCTCACCTCAGCAGGGAGGGAGAGAGGGAGAGAAAGGGAGGGAGGCACTCTGGGATGATAACCGCTGTTAAGAATTTCAACCAAAAAGAGATTATAGGCTGCATTCAACTACAATGAAGAGCGGACTGTAGGGAAAGACTTCAAAAACTCTACCACAGACTGAATATCCTTTTAAAAATGTCAGATTTATTGTGCAAATATTTCTATGTGTTAATGAACATGTATTAAAAGAGTTTATGATGGGATTTTTTAACAATGCAGCAACAGTTCATTCAAGCCAACACACCACTGGAGCCCACTTCTTATAGATTTTCCCACATCTCTTTATGTGACAGTAAATGTCTTGCTTCTTGTTAAAAGATTCATCCCTGTTATGCATTTAGACTGCCTTGTTACATAACTGTCTCAAGTAAACATGACCACAAGAGCCTGAAAAAGCAATGAACAATAGCTCGCCTTAATGAGTGGTGCATATTTGTGTGTGTGCGTGTGTGTGTGTGTGTGTGTGTGTGTGTGTGTGTGTGTGTGTGTGTGTGTGTGTGTGTGTGTGTTTGTGAGTATAAGCCGCTCCAGACAGCTTCACAGTTGATGGGATTCTTTTTAGCATACTCAGCAATATGTTGATGTATTTTTTTCCTACCCCTTTTTTCCCCTACGCTGTTCCCTCAACTACACATTGAGTTTGTATTCTATAGCTGACTTAGGGGTGCTTGAAATGCATGGTTCTGCCGCACTATGATCAACACCACCCCAGTTAGACCACCGAGGGAATCTACATCAGGGTTCACTCGAGGGCAGACAGCATTCGTCACTGAAGTGCTCTGATGTGAGTTATGAGCCGCCGTCGCTGTCATTATGGGTCAGAACCCTCCTGACAGTATTGGAGAACAAAGTTGCTTTGACCACAGGAGACATAAAACAATAGCATCAATATGGCAGTTCTTTGTTGTGTGATAGTGAGCCAGCAAGGCGACCAAAACTATTGAGGGAGTCCATTATGAAACTTGAAATTGGTTCTGTCTGGCTGCTTGACCGTTTGACTTTCCTTTCCATTCTCAGAATGTCCCAGACAGTGCAGACAGGGAGGCTGGGCTTTATTTTTCTAATGTGGTTACTCTGTATGCCTCCACAATCTTCTTGTTTACTGTGGGAACCTCAGATGCCATTAGAAATGGACACCACAGAAATGAACTCAACCTCTGCCATGGAGGTTATATATTGGTCCTGTTTTTCTGCCTGTTAGTTAGTTTGGCATCTCAAAAACAATCCATGGATTTCAGTGACATTTAATGCAATATTAGACCATGGATCAAGATGTTTTTTTGGTGGGCAGGGCTTAGCTAGAGGCAAAACAATTCTCCACAGACATTAGCTAGAGCTAGCTAGCAAGTTCTGTTGGCTTGTTTTAGACAGTGGAGGAAGTTGATGCAAGTGGTGTTTTCCAAAATATTCATTCAGAGTTTTGGAGTGCACTCTGGCACAAACTGGACTCTGCATAAATTCGTAGTGCTGTCTGAATGTACCGTTTGGTAATCCAGAGCACCGTACTCTCAGAGTGCACTCTAGACACTCTGTCTGGGGTGACGGAGCAGCAGAACACCAACCGTTCATGAATTAATGTAGAAATATAACACTCTGTTTCTTCGACCAACAGGGCTCTCATTTTATTGTAGAACGAAGACTGAATTTACGAGCGCACCATGTCAGGTCACTCACTCTCCAGGATTGCAATTGTCACGTGAAAAAGTACACACTGACCAATGGGACCGGACTGGCCGACCCCGTATGCTCTCACTCAGTGGATGGATGATCTGGCAGGTTTGCCGAAGGTGGTGTGGTTGATTTAAATGTCTGGGAAAAATGGGAAAAATAAATTTAAGTTCTGAGCCATGACTCCCCCTATTCTGGCACCCAATAACACAAGATGACGTTTTAAGACTCCTATGTAGCCTACAGCCCTGTGGTGGTGAGTCGTGTTTTGCCTCCAGCTAATGAAGTGACGTCACTGTGACGTCGACCCTAAAAGGGTCTATGGACTCTAAGGGCTTATATCGTCTGATCTGATAACAATCAATCCACCTTCCACACAGCTTTCTCCCCATTTCTGTCAAGGCAAAACCATTTTTGATTTGTTACTCCCGTGTAAAATTAATCTAAAGTTAATGGATCACTATTCTCCTGTTCATGTCAGGTAAATTAAAAGCTCAGAGTTTCTATGATTTACAAGACTCCTGATTGCTCAGTAAGGCTAAACACAGAGCTGTATCAATGCATGATTTATAGAATATGATGTCCAATAAACATTGAAGATGTTTGGAAACAAATTCAGGGCTTCAGCATGGAAATGGCATTTTGCGATTTTATTTTATTTTTTTGGTACAAAACAGTACCCAGAAAAGGGAATCCTGATGTTTTCTCTTCCTACAGTTATCACACAAGATGCTATCACTTCATTTGCAGTGCACGCATTATGATTGCTGTGCTGTGGAAACTAGGACAAATACAAAACTTTTTCTTTTTTGGGAAGTTGTTTCAAATTACATTAGTTTCCCTCTCAGTCACATGATAGAGATAGCTTTGTTTTAGAGTCACTTCACATGGCTGTGTTAGATAACTATATATAGATATGTTATTGATGTTACTGGATCTGTAGCTTCATAACATTTTTACCTTTGTGTAAACATAGCTTTTCTCTGCTCTGCAGTTATTGAGACAAACTATGGTTTGTGTTTGTTCTACTTTCTTACTTTTTATCCTCCCAATTTGAGATGGCTATTTGCCCAGTCCCAACCAACCATTACCAGCTTCCCAGGGGTGAACAGTGCCAACTTTGTTTGTTACAGCCAGATATTAAACCTGGTTCGCTACAGTGTTGAGCAAGTGTTTTTTTTTTTACTCTGTGCCACTGGGATACCTAGTGAAATTTTTCAGTTCAATCAAGGAACAAACACAGAAAAATACTGTCAGTGTCAAGTTGCCATTTTTATAACAGTATGACATCTGATGGAGGGTTCATGTATACTGTTGTCTCAGAAACTGAGACCTGAAGGAAAAATGTGTTTCGTACAGTAGCTGTGAGAAAGCATTGTTCCTCTGTTCTAATTAACTGTATCACAGCTATGCCAAAAATAAACTCAAGGACTGATTTGTTTTAGGCATGTGGAGACGGGGGTAAAAAGATCTTCAGATAGAACACCCAAGTCTGTGGGGAGAGAGACCCTGAAAACCTGCATAAATTACTAAAGTATATTGTACACAGAAATCTCTCATTTCTCTGTGTAACGTGACCTAATTTCTGATACCTGGGGGAGCCAGTAGCATCTTTAACTCCCCCTCCGTTTCATAGTCTCACACTCATGCAGAGGGAAAGCACTGAAGCAGAGCACAGAACATGGAATAGAGGCGCTTTGATGACATGAGGTAAAATACAGGTCAATGCAGGTCAAACTCTGCTGTCTTAAGTATTTTTTAGGGATGTTTGTTGGTTGCACATCGTTATCAGCCAATATTTGCGTTGCAGTGGCCGATGTTTTTCTGTTGTGTCACATCAATATAACGCAGGATAAAAGGCAGGGGTCCAGACTAACTGTGTCCCATTGTTGCAGGGACAATAGAAAATGTGTTTAGGACAAACAGAGATCTTCCCTGGGACGCCGTCGGGATGAAAGGATGCAGCAAACTCCCTGCAGACGTATTAGAGGATACACCCTATTTTTACACTGGTAATGCTAGACTATGAACAACAAATCCATGATGATATTAGCAGGAAGAGAGCTAGCTTTATGTAAGCCGTTAGCTTACTGTGGCCAGAACTAACTGCTCACAGAGTTTGCATGATGATGCGTTCAAGATCTAATCAGTTAAAGTGAGGATTGGGCGAAGGTAAATTAAAATGATGGCATATGTTCAAATGTGTCAAATTGTAAAATTTAGTTTTTAGCGAGGAACTTGAATAAATTCAGCTGTGTGAAGGAAAAATTTGTTGATGTTTTCACAGCAATAAAATTGATAGCAGTATTGTTTTTAAATGTATTTTTGGATGAAAGTTATTTTAAAGTATGTTTCATAAATATGTGTGATTGAATATGCGCTCATTTACTGTAGGAGTAGTGTAATGAAGGATGGAATTACTTTAAAATAGTTCAGCTATTTATTTATGATAAAGTGCACTGATAATCTGTATGCATATCAGTACGTCTAAGAATTTTACAATCTACTTATCCCTTGTATTTTTCAATATATATCATGTATTATTTAAGAACACGGATCAAATGAGTAGATTTAACAAAGAGGGTGTAACTTGTAAAGACAAACCCAGAAAAAACATGTCACCTGATTCTGTGGTTGTATTGTGTTCATTGTGTTTTAGCCTCTTTCAGCTCACTGTTTTGGTTCTCGGGCCCACAACTTTACTGTTTTGGTTCAGTCTGTTTGCCCCATTTCTAGGTGCAGCAGATAAAGAAAAACCCTGTAATAAACATGCTGTATGCTGCACGCTCAGTACCAAATGGCAGATGGACAAAATAAGCAACTAGCTTGTGAACATAGTGCAGCATTTGGCTGCTCTGAAGCCAGATGTTTACCTCCAGGATTTGGTGGAGTCCATAAACAGAGCTAAAAGAGTGTGAATATTGGACATACATTTGCCAGCTGGCTAGAAACATGACTCCATATGAAAGCTAATGCTGCTGTATGTTTGCTGGATGAATACATAAATTGTTGCAAACACATTTGCCATAACAACTTCATAAGGTGATAATTTGTCAATTTAGTGTTTACAGCGGGCCATCAAGCCCCATGGCAGCAAAAGAATCAGTTAATGCGGGTGTAAATATAAATAAATTTTTTTGATTATAAAGTCACACCTTTTTTTTGTAAGGTTCTAAAAGTGTTGTAATTAGACCAAGGGAGCCCAAGCAATATGTGAGAAGATCAATAGTGCATAATGGGAAGCTCGGTGTTTCAGCAGAACAATTGTCGCTCTGAGAGCAGGGATAGTTCCACTTAACGTGTGCCTAACAATCCCACAACTTCAAACCAAACAGAAGGAGGGTGTATGGACTAAGAGCTTGATATGCAAACAGGCATGGCAGGGCAACAGCAAGCAATAAACATGCTAATTTAGGAGAGTGTAACAGTCACTTATCGCGAGCCAAAAAAAGTCACATCAAAAATGGCTTATAGCATTCTCAACACCTCTGCAACAAACAGAGGCAGGAGTTAGCAGTCACAGCAGGCATTAAGGCGTGAGGGTGAGTGCTACAGCCGCAGTTTGTTTTCTGCCTTCCATCCACAACTTATAAAATATTAAAGGGCTATTTTGATTAGAATAACATAATCATCACTTCTGGCATTTACATATAAAGTGTATGCTTTCAATGGAATAATGCCGCTGCTCAAGGACAGGATAATATTGTTTACGGAAAACGTCTATAGCCTTTTATTTCTCCAGGCCCTCACTACTGTGTTTGTGTGTGTGTGTGTGTGTTTGTGACTCATTAGAATATAGTCATTTTCACTTAAAGAGTAAAGGGAGTCTGGAAAGAAAACACTATATAAATGTATGTAAACAGTAAATTTTATTTAACCGAGCTTTGGCCTCCTTTGAGATTATCACACCATTTAATGTATTGAGTTAAAAATATGAGTTTGAATTCAACTTTTTATTGGCCTTAATTGCTTTGTATGTGAGTCAGCTAATAATTACAGTTGTGAGAGTAGTTTTGTCTTATTGTATTGTATTTACAGTGGGGCAAAAAAGTATTTAGTCAGCCACTGATTTTGCAAGTTCTCCTACTTAGAAAGATGAGAGAGGTCTGGAATTTTCATCAGAGGTACACTTCAACTATGAGAGACAAAATGAGAAAAAAAATCCAGGAAATCACATTGTATGATTTTTAAAGAAT
>NC_065513.1:19154381-19295606 GCF_006386435.1 Epinephelus moara
CCACCATAATTTACAAATGAATTCTTTAAAAATCCTACGATGTGATTTCCTGGATTTTTTTTTTCATTTTGTCTCTCATAGTTGAAGTGTACCTCTGATGAAAATTACAGACCTCTCTCATCTTTCTAAGTAGGAGAACTTGCAAAATCAGTGGCTGACTAAATACTTTTTTGCCCCACTGTACTTTAACTTTTTTTATTATCTAATTTCCTTAAAGTCCAGCTGAAACAGCATTTTGAAAGTATCTAGCTTCAGTGATGTGCCACATTTCCAGATGATGGGCAGGCGGGATATGACCTTGGAAGGAATTTAATTTGGTCGTTGAAAAGTGGGCATGTCATAACAGTGAGGCCCCAACGGTGTAACGCAGACAGGATAGTAGTATTTGTCGAGGAGAGAGAGAGACAGGGTCCATTGTATGCTCCGTGTAACATTAGAAGCAGTATTTTTTAAAATGCCTTGTGCACACCTTGAGCTGTCACACATACCACTTTCCTCTAAGTGAATAAATTTTAGCCAACGGACCCGTAACTACATTATTTTGAAGCACTGACATTCCATGATACAATATAATATGATACGATACGATACGATGCGGTGCGGCACATCAGTACAGTACAGTATGTACGGTGCGATGCGATGCGGTCCAGTGCGGTTTCGGCACGTGGCGATACAATACGATAAGATACAATGCGATTCGATATGTTACGATGCGATGCGGTACGATACACTTTATTGTCCCTTTAGGGAAATTTGTCTTGGACTCAGGAGTTGCACAAGTATTGCCGCCTTACATTAATAGTGTAGAATAATAAATACAAATAGATAAATAAGCTAATTTAATCTTAGTTTTCTGCAGCTAAAGGTTGCAGATTGGTTTGGTTGGATGTCATGACATTATGATTTGAGATTGGTTTTACAGGTTTGATATATCTTGTTTTAGGAAGAAAACCTGATTGGATTTTGTTATAAGAAAATTAATTAATATATTTTTTTGTATTCATTGATTTCATTAGTTACATACTGGTAAATAGGTGCACAATGTGACGAGGTATGCAATCTAACTTTAATGTGATATATTCTCCCTTACTGAGCAATGAGCTAAAGTAAAACTTCTATGGTGGGTCTTTAAAATGAGATTTCCACTCGTATTTTCATTACAATATCATTTTATTATCTTTCTTTAGTACGTGCAAGGAAAGTCAAGATAATGAAAACACAAATTGTTCCCCATAAGTTAAAGCCTCTGGTGGTTCTGTTATTAGACACAATACTCTCCCCTCATGATGAATTTCTGTCTTGATGGGAATGGTGTTTTCCAGGATGACAATGTCCCTTTTCACCCGGTGATTTGAAAAGCATGACAGAGATGTTACGGAATCTCATCAACAAGCAGAAATAATGTCAGATGAATTGTGGGAGATTCTGAAAAGGCATTAGAGATGATGGAGTGCCGACATGATTGCTCGCTATCATTTTGTGGGTTGTTGCTACCTTTGGTGTTGCCCTTGAAGAAATAAATCGGCCCAGCACATACCACAAGTCGCAGAAAATCATCCTATAGATTTCTTTTTTGACAGCGTTGTCAATCTACCCTCCTCCAGTGCACCATACAGAGCGTTGCCTGAAGACCATTACTCTCTGATTTAATAGAATTAAAGATGTGCTGAATTTTCAATTCTGCAAGTTCTGACTCAGAAAATCAATGAACAATCTGAATGTCTCTGGTGTGAATTTAAGAGTTTGAGCACAGACTTTTGTCGATTATGTAATTATGACCTCACATTTTATCTTGGTTGCATTGAAAGTTCTGTTCACTTCTTGCCTTCAACCTTCAAACCATAGAGTTTTTGCAAAATTCTCTCAAGTAAATATTGATGCATTACAAGCTGTCCCCAGATCCAGGCCTGAGGTATGCTTATATACTGATAGTATACTTGAATTATACTGTACAGACAATGCATTGGTATTCATTTAATAATGAAGAGTTAATATTAACTATCGACCATTACAGAAACAGAGCCCATTCTCCTCTTGCTTATTTTCTGTTGATATTAGCTTTGCTTTCTACCTCTAAAGCTCCCTATCTCCGTGCCCATCTGTCCATCTATCATCATCTCTTTTTTCCAGCCAAGTGTTGAGCCATGGGAATATATGAGGTCATCCCAAATCTAACTTCGGTAGCAGCTGCCAGCCACACCAGTTCATTTGATAAGCACTTCGATTTCCAGCTAAGATCCTTTCATCAAAAATCTCCTGGGGAGTAAATTCAATTTCCATTTTGAAGCATTTCAGGTGTTTTGCAATAAACAGGCCCAGGTGCCAATGTAATGTTAGGGCCGTCTCTGCATGTGTCGCATTTTTGTTGATTGTCTGTTTGGTTTATGATCGCGCCATAAAATCTAATGATAGTTATTTGAACCCCTGTGGCAAAGGTGGGGGAGAGGGCATGAGGAAAGCATACGCTTTAAAATGAAGTTTCTTAAGATTCTTATGAGCATATGTTTGATGTTTAATTGGCACTAAGTTTGAGAAAGCAGTATGTAATAGATTTGTAGAGAAATTATGTTACCTATAAAAACAATTAATAACCTACAGTAACTTTTGTGACTGGTCACCATTACGTACAGTAGATCTCAGTAGGAGAAACTCCTGAAATCACCAAGAACCACAAAAACAGATCATGGAGGCAGTTTAAATACCTTTGAGCCCGATGGTTGTAATATGCGTCAAAACTCATGCTCCTTTTTAAAGCCATAACTTTGACCACAAATTTGACCACACAGAAATTACACATATTCTTAAATTCACTCTCACCTAAGTATCATAATGTCCATTGTGAATTAAAGTCCATAAATCCACTTGGAAATCATAGAAAAAGACAATCCTTATAACTCTGGACAACCATTATATTTAGTATCAAAGTAATCCAGTGATACTTGTCTGTACTTCCATGGGCAGACTGCAAACAAGAAACTCTTAACAGCTTATTGGCATACTTTTATTAGTGTCAATTCACCAAGAAGTAAACATTTAAAGGCTAAAAGAACCCCCCCAGAAAATCTGTGCAAGGGTGTATTACAAACCCAAACCTTTCGATTAGTGAGCTTGCTGACTACCTCAAGGCCATGTGCCATGGAGAGCAAAGTTTATGCACCGAGGAAAACTATTCAGACAAGATAGCTGGGGCAGTGTGTGGTTGTACTAAAAAATGTCCATACTTTGGCCCCAGGGAGCATGAACATTTGCCCTTGCAAGGCCAGCTTTACAAACTTTCTATGCAGAGAGAGAATATATACGTAGGTGCATGCTTTGTTCACTTACTAACTCACCCACTCACTTGCAATAAGTCAGTCTGCTTTGTAGTGGCTCTAAGGAAGCATGCCAATGTCGCCAAACAAAATGCTGAACGAGGATCATGGTGTGCCTATGGCATGATGTGTTTGAAGTTTTCGACTGGATGAAGTTATTTGATAGTTCTGAAGCTGATATTGTCGACAAAAAAGCCCCGTAATGAGAAAGAGGATTGATCCTCTGAAAGGAAAACCCCACTGTCTATGCATTAAAGGTATACTATGCAGTATTTTCCTAAAAAAAACAACAACAATGTGTAGGCTCATAAAGAAGTAAAACCCTCTCAGTTATATTATGACCTGCCTGTATTTAATTATTTTCATCTTATTTTCTATGTTTGGGATGTTCTTTGGCACAACTTTCTAAAAAGGTAACGACCAGGTGCCAGATCATAAGCAGCACGCATCCAAGAGAGCTACGAAAATTGCAGACATAATGCAGAGAAAACACAAATACAGCAATTAAGTAAAACACCAAGCGGTCAAAGCTGCTGTTGGCTTTTACTTTCACTTTCACTGATATTTAAAGTCACTGAGATATTGTTTACAGACAGTAGCCAACAATTCCTGCATGATTTACCTTTAATGTTGTCAGTGCATCAGTGGAATTCTCAATGGAACTGACATCCTGAGATAATACACAAATAATTACGTATCGTCAGCATAACTATGAAAATCAATTCCATGCTTCCCTGCAGAATATTTTGACCCTTTCAAAAGTGACCGTAAATTGTATTCATTTATTTTTTCACAATCAGAGAATCACATTGTTTGTTTTGGACATTACAGTGTTTGGACAAAGAGGACACTGTAATAATTGAGACTGTGGTGCAATGTTTGTTTTAAAGATGAAGTTACTGTCATGGTTAGGGGTGTAACGGTATGAATATGAAACAGTAACGCCATGTTAATGATAACACACCTATTATAATGTTGTATAAATATTCCAGCCCATGTCTCCTTATCCCATTGCCATCTGGTTGCTTTTCCACTGTCCATTAAGAGTAAATGCTCATTTTGTATGCTTTTGCAGTGCTATGGTTACAGACTTTTTCTCCACCTCCCTACACTCTCGTGTAATTAATTTGGCAAAGAAAGAGACAAAAAGCACAGTAAACTAAGTTAAAGTTGAATTTGACCAAAAGCATGATTTTTATTTATTTATTTATTTTTTCCAATTCTTTATAGATATTGGTATAATATATTTATCATGAATCCTTCTGGCCATGATAAACGTGTGTGCAAATCTGATACTGTGCTTGCCCTCGTCATGATATATGCTAATTTTAGTTGCTCAAAGCCTAATATATCAGTAACTGAAAGAGACTGAAAAGAAAATCAAGACTCTCAATGTTTAATTGTTGGTTTTGCTCAAAGTGGTAATTTAACATCAGTTTGTATGTTAGCAAAAGTGCGTGTACACAGAGAATGGTAGCTAATGTGCCGTACAGTTGTGAAGTATTTTCTTAATTGTTGTGATATGATTGAGTGAGAGCGCATCAACTTGTATTGGATGATCCCATCTCAGTTACGCCTACGGCACAGCTATTCAGAATACATAGGTAATCATATAAAACATAAAACATGTCACTCGTCTTATTGTATGCTAAGCAAAAAATAGCTCAGTCAGATGAGCGTAAAGCTGAATGGTCATTAACTTGTCAACATATAACTAGTTGGAATTTTACAGCAGCTGTCCCTGGTTTAGTGCGTCCCTGCCTTCCTGGCATTACAGATTTTATAAATGTGAGAGTGTCTGCAGTTTCATGACACATGACAAATAGGTTGCTGTAAAAGTGTAGCATGCAATATTAATGGCAGTTCTGAGTGGAAAGATGCCTTCAGCTTGGGATGGTGATTCATGATGATCTGATCAGTTTTGTACTCTTAAGTAAGCATGTGCAAGTCAAATAACATGGCAGGCTTTTGTTTTGTTATTGTGTTTATTTTGGGGATTCACTTTTAGGATGCGCTCTCAAAAAAGGGGAAAAAGGCAACATGTATTTTTTCTCTCGTCTCCATAAATACCAACAGGATATATTTGGAGATATTAAGCAGGATCCTTTATTCTGGTTTATGAACACTGTTTGCGCAACAATGTATCACATCAGTTATTCACTTAATTATGCTTGAGTCACTCTGGCTGAGGAACTGGAGTCTATTGTGTTGAATTCATTCTCTGTAATATAATGTAAGTTGCACTGGCGAAACAATGAAATGTCTGTTTGGGCACACATTTGACATTTATCATGTCTGAACAGTTTTGTCTGTTTAGGCATGATAAGAGGGTTTTTATTTCTCACACTACTGCTGCTGCTTGAGCCAATCATCATTCAATCATGCAGTGTTTGGCTACTTCTCTGCCAATGTCCCTGGCCATGGCATAGTACCAAACCATTGGTGACTTGATTTCCACTTATGAATTTTGTACAAAAATACTTTCAAGACTCACAGATGGCGGAGCATGGAGCCACAAACACAGCAGCACAGATCTGCATGGCAGGAGTTGTGGATGTGCAGTGTGTGTGTGGTGAGATTTTTGCACCACCAAAACAAAATTTAATTTGTCGGGGAGATTAGTTGCATGGTTAAAACCTGCTGTCTGTCTGTTAACATCATTTATACGCTATAATCTTTATCTGCGGTTGCTTTTTACTCCCATTTGAAACACAAATGTGTATTTTATACAAATTAAATGGAGTTTTGAAAATTGTCCAAGATAATAACATCTCTCAGCACAGTATCCATGGCAGCCTGTTGCTTTCTGTCTTTCTAATATGTGGTGCCACAAACAGGACAAGTTTGCAATACAGATTATTTTTGCTCTTTTCGATTTGAATATTTTGTTCAAATTTCATCCTTGAAGTTGATATTGAAGTGAAGAATTCTAAAGGCTGTTCCCTTTCACTATTCCTAAATTTTCTTATAAAAAGTAATACACCAAAATTTGTACATATCCCACATAATCATGAGCCAGAAACTTGTGCATAACCCATGTATTTGGGAAGGCTGCTATCACGTGACCAATGCACTGATGGGAGTAAAGAAGGTTCCTTCAAGATGGCAGGTTGAGATGGTGTATGGTTTGCAAAACATGGTACTTTCCTCAGAACCATGTGAATTCTGAGTCATTTTAAGGTACCTCGTCGTCATGTTTCTTTCCCTAACCCTAACTACATTAAATTTAATTGCCTAAACCTAACATCTGTAACTTTACGTTAAATATGTAACTTTAGGGGCGTCGGTGGCTTAGCGGTCAGAGCAGGCGCCCCATGTACAGAGGCTCCATCCTCGCTGCACCAGCCTGGGTTTGACTCTGGCCTGTGGTCCCTTGCTTTGTGTCACTCCCTCTTTCTCTCCCCCTTTACACACTTAACTGTCCTATCTGTGAAAGGCCAAAAGCCCAAAAAAATAATAATGAAAAAAAAAAAAAGTATGTAATTTTACATAATGCCATTCATGGGGCACAAATTTGTAGAACCAGCCCAGTCTAACTCCGAAGTTGTCAAAATTCAGCACTTGGGCATTTACTTGGGGCACCAGACACTGACTACAAAAGCCGCTCTCTAACCTTGGCATGATACGCGGCTGGTCGCTGTTTTAGTGTAACAGCGCTCAGTGGAGTCAGGGAGAAACACTAGGCCCGTTTCCACTGCAGGAACTTCGGGGTAATTTTACGGGGCTGGGGCCATTGGTGCGTGTCTCCACTGCAGGAACCACCCCTGAAGGACAGAGTTCCGGAACTTTTACAGGGGCTAAACAAGTCCCTGCCTTGGATTAGGTACTCAGAACGGCCCCAAGAAACTCCTGGGTGGGGCTTGGGGTTTACTTGGTGCTGATTGGATATACTCAAGGCGGGATGTGACGTCAACAGAAAGCGACAAAATAGCTGGCATTTTTAAAACTCAGCAGCTCTTGTTCATAGCTTCTACCGCCATGTGAACGAAGAGACACGCCAGAAACCCAGCAACCACCTCAGCTCCTTCCATGTTGATAATCGTCTTTCTTATGTCTGCTCTCTTCTTCTTACGTCTGCTTCGTACTTTTGCTTCTTCTTCTTTGTTGTTGTTCTTCTTTGTTCGTTTCTTTGCCGCATCGCCCCGGTCAAAATGGTCGCGCAACGATTACGTCACATCCAGAGCCCCGTAACTTTACAGGGACCTTCCTCCTATTCCGCCGCACAGTGGAGACACGGTGGTTGAGAGGGCCAAGTGAGAGGACGTTCCTGTAGTGGTTCCTGCCCCTTAAATAGTACCAGGAACTACTTTAGTGGAAACGGGCCTACTGCTGGACGAGAACAAAAATTTGGGTGGCAAAAGTCCGAGTTGGGCAGACAGGAGGGGTGATGGATGGGTCCAATAAACACCAACTTTCACCCAGGAGAGCAGCGTTCCCATTGACGTCATATCTGGATGTGGAAGGTCCATGACCAAACATTGATTTGTGTTGAATGTGTTGCACAAACTGTTGTGAGTGCCTTTTTGTAGGATATCATCATACTAATTGTTGCATGAGGATAGATTGAATAGGTTGGACTTTTAAGAATATAATAATAAGGATGTACATACACATACCTTTAAATGAAATATAGACAGCATAGTTGGTCAAAAAAAGTGACTCATGTCTTGGTTACATATATTTTTAAAAACAGTGTGGTAAGTCTGATGCAGTATAAACTGAAAAGTGCTCCTGCATCATGTTCATCGCTGCAATACTGTATCCTGTATGTAGCATAAAATCCCCTGCAGTAAACAAAACACAAATCTGTGTGTGTTGCATGTGGTGCAGTGCATGTGCCTGTACACCAACACTGGTGTTATCTTTCTCTAGATAATAAGTAAAGAGTCTGTTTGGCTCTCCAATTTTCCTCGCTGAATGACAGACATACTCTTGTGCCTGGAGATGGCCAAAGCCAAACGCCTTTAGCATGTTATGCCAAAGGAAGAAAATGAATAAATCATAAAAAAGCAAACATCATAGACATCTCCCATTTTCCACAGAGTTGTGTTTGATGTTTCTACAGTCAGTCTGTGCTACGGCTATATATTCTTGCTCTCTTTTTTGTATGCACAAAAGGTGTTGAACACAGATAACATTTTTCCTGATATACCGGTACCAATCTGGATGTGACCCTGTGAGGTGGTCATGATTAATCTTTTCAGATCTTAATAAGAGAGGGACACAAGCACATCACTTCATCAGCGAGGGAGAGAGGGAGTCTCAAAGGTTTAGTGGTTTATGTTCCTCTGGACTCCTCTAACTATTACACAGCTCTCACATAGAGAAATAAATACAGGCCCTTTGGCAAGATGGTCTCCTGGAAATGATGTGTGACTGTCTTCCTGCCAGATAGTACTGTACATAGAGGGCTTATTCCAAAGTAGCCAAACTCACTCAGTTACTTTCTGAGCCAGAATCATTGCAGTACTATTCTGAGAGACTCCTATCACTCTGAACCACAAAAACACTCTCATAGTTCAGTCCTTTCTCCCTTTATTTGTATGATTCCCATCATTTGTCCAGCGCTACATCCGAGATACTAAAAGCAGAAATGTTGTAAGAATATTGTACATCTGACCTTGCATTGGTTTGAATTTCAATCATGTTTGATACAGTCCTCTAAATAAAAACACCACCATTCCCCAGTGCTGTTTCCTGTGCTCACCAGAATCAACATTCACATGTGCCATGCAGGAACTAAAGTGCATAAAACATTTACAGGCATGATCTCCCCCCCCTCCCCCATCCAGGGTATCTGTCAGTTTTATGAACTTGGCTCATTTCCACCATCTGGAGTATTTTCATCCTTACCGTGTGACACTGCACAGTCAATCAAAGTCTTTACTCAGTCCCAACACTGTCCACTCAAGACAAATTTACTCTCACATCCTGAGGAATATGCCCTGTCTGCGGCGGGTTGTGAATTCCTGTAAATATCCCTTTAGGAATCAATAGGTCCATATCTTTTTATAGTTTACAGTTGCCACAGGAACTGTCTCAGATGGGAGAGAGCTGTGGGATATGGGATGGACACTGGCTTCTAGGAGTCATGTTGGCCGCTCTGAGCACTATCTGCCACTTTCTCTGTTCACTGATCAGGGTCAGCCGAGTTATGTTGTTAATGAAACGGCTGTGCTTGACAGTGATATTAGAGGTAAGTGAACAACCGAGAGAAACCCACGCAACCTTGAGGGTGAATATTAAAGTAAACTGATGAGTGGTTGCATTCAGATAGCTTTTAAAGTGGTCTTGGTCTGTTTACTGCAAAATTGTATCAGGCTTTTGAATGCAAACACAGGCTTAAATACACTTCAGGCCTCAAGGATCATGTATTTCTTATGCAATCTATTCATTTTGGAGCATTGTATTGTTTCAGTCTTTTGAACTTGTACGTTTTGAAGATGCAGGTTTTATATCATGGGGAAAAATAACTGAGCTGCAAAGAAACCAGATAAATATACTGTCTGTAATAACGAGGTGTACACCATGATGCAGAGAATTCACTAGCAAGTTTTAAAAGTTATTTATTTCATTGTGATGTGCTATTTTTAACTCCACTGGCAGCCACTCAGCCTTTGATATCTCAAGGCACCATTCCCTATTAATCTAAAGGAATCCTAAATTTACTCATTATGATCATTCATTCAGCACAGCTTCAAGAACTACCCAATCTGTGTAAATGCCAAAGCCATAAAAGTATATCCTGAAGTCTATCCTTCCATACAAAAAAGACCTTGCTGCTCCAAATCTTAGACATCAATGATTCAGTCATATCTGAGTATCATATATCAGGTTCATTTTGCAGTCCCCTTTGATAGAACAACTGCCTGCATCAGTTGGAGAGCTAATTCCCTCTGTAACATGCACTTGCATGAGCACAAACCCCCAAGAACCCCTTTCATATCAACCTCCCTCTCTTCTGTATCCAAGACTTGGAGAGTCCTCCCATGTGATATCTGACTGGGGACCAAGCAGCACACCAAAGACAGAGTCATTTACATATCCCACATCTCCTGTTTACACGGCTCCCATTTATCATCAAAGACAACTTTATGGATAGTTCTTTTAATGGATGAGCAATATTAATCAAGCAGAGATCCAACAGCAAACAGAGAAATCAGAAGCAAGAGGCAAGCGTCTTCTTGTCTGCGTGGTGAAGGCCCATGTCTTGAGTAAATACTGCATGCAGATAAAGTGTACGAGTAAGCAGAAAAAGGCGAAGGGAGGCAGCGCAGTTTGCAGAAGGCAGGTTTCTTGGACTCAGCATTTTGGCTTTGCCTGATGTGCTGGATTATACAGTACAGTGGTGTTTTTGAGGGACACGGTGATATGTTTGCAAGAGGCAATGTTAGTTTTCATTTTATGCTACAAGGCATTGATAACATTGACACACAAAAAAAAAAAACATATGGTGTGCTTGACGAATACCAGTATAGACATGCTCCATAAGGGGAGCTTTGAACAGTCATTGCTGCTAAGCCTGAAGCTCCATGCTATATATCATGGAGAAAAGAGGGGGGAGAGACTGTTACAGTGGTTTACAGTAGGTGCAGTAGTGGTGATATAAGCTAAAATACTCACATAGCCCAGTCTCCACGGAAACATTAAATGGACTGTGATGAAATACCCAGCAGCAGAAGCCACTCACTGTAGAGATCCATCCTGCCTAAGGTCTTAAGGTTCATGGTGGCAACTTCGCAAGGCTCTTAAAGAGCATCTCCACACTAAATCTGCTGTGGAGGAAAAGCCCTGCTCCACTGACCTCTGTGGGCTCATTTACAGCCTACATCACAGGTTGGGGTTATTATCAGTGTCACAATCCCACTTGACTCTCAGTGGTGAGATGGACCCAACCAAAAGTTTGAATGTGAGCATTTGAACAGAGCTGCTGTTTTAAACTGTGTTCTTCGACCATAGTATCATACCATAAGAATGATGATACAAGTCCAGGCTGCATCTAGCAAGTAATGTCATCACACCGTGTCCTAACAGCAAGCGAGTGTCTCACTATCACATCACGTTACAACAGATGCTCTCTGCCCACACAGCCAACCACTCACCTAACAGCTGTGGTCTCTGAGTAACCACTGAAAGATGGGTGACTACATACTTCATCATTATTTAGATTCACAACAATGCTATTACAGGTAACTTATAGATATCACTGTTGTAGCTACCATACTTGGGGCAGCTGTGGCTCAGAGGTAGAGTGAGTCGTCCACCAATGGAAAGATCAGCAGTTCCATCCCCGACTCCTCCAGTCTGCATGTCGAAGTATCTTTGAGCAAGATACTGAACCCCAAATTGCTCCCAATGGCTGTTCCATCGGTGTGTGAGTGTGTTGAAAAACTGAGTGGCAGGTGGCACCTTGTATGGTAGTCTCGGCCACCAGTGTATGAATGTGTGTGAATGGGTGAATGTGACTCGTAGTGTAAAAAGCACTTTGAGTGGTCGGATGACTAGAAAGGCGCTATACAAGTGCAGGTCCATTTACCATACTATATCATACCACCATCTCCAATTTGTTAAACAAGCTAGCTTGCTAATGAGCATCCCACACAGTACTTACCGATCTACCTCCAGCCAGATCCCAACTAATTTAGGTTTTTGTAGCCAAATGAAGAGGTATCATAGATACCTATCAATTCAACATTGTGAATCAGCCATTCCCTGTCCATTGCAGCGCTTTCAGTGTGGGTTACAGAAATAAAATAGAAGCGGGGCATCCGACAAGCCGCATTCCACTGCGTCACACTGTGTTGCTCATGGGCAGTGAGGACAGTCCAATAGAGCAGTGGTTCCCAACTGATGGGTCGCGGGTACATTCTGAATGGACCGTAAGTGACTTGTGAAGGTGTCAAGTTTGTTAAAACACACTTTAGATTTTGAAGTACAGTGAATTTCTGGCAAAAACCTTTTATTATGAAGTACTGCTTTCTGTTGTAGAGAAAGTGACTAATGGACAGCTACTTGACAGAGAAAGCAAACTAGCTCGACGACATGGCCGAACACACATACTGTATGATGCTGAATATATTAAACTGTGTGGACCTTGAACTAATGACAAAGTAGAAATCTGGACCCCGTGGCTGAACCAGTTGGGAACAACTGGAATATAGAACAATGCATCAAACGGATTTAGTCGCTGATGCTCACTCAGGTAGGACACAGTGTTATCCATTAATCTGACAATTTTATTTTTTCTTTTAAACTGAATGATAATTATCTATCAATAAACTGTTTGGACTATAATATATTGAAATAGCACAATAATTTCCCAGACCATAACATCTACAAATGTCTTGTTTTGCTCAACTTATGGTCCAAAACCCAAAGATACCCAAATTACAACTCTATAAAACAGCTCATTTTTAAAATTGAAAAACAATTACGGCAATTAATTTTCTTCAAGGCAGCCTGTCAGTTAAGTGGCTAATCATTTCAACTTAATTCCAAGGTGTCTGAAATATTTTCTTTCGCCCATGGTTTGAAAGAAAATAAGGCCCCAAGTTAATTATTACACATTTAAGTATGAGGCTTGCACAAAGACACATACTTAGACATAAAGGCATACAGCATCTATGGTAACTCCTGCATACACAGTCATCGGTCATGGTACACACAGACACACACANACACACACACACACACACACACACACACACACAATCTTTTCATGCTCTGCTTCACTCTACACATCTCTGATGTAAACAACAGACACACACACACCCATACAGGAACACGGCATACGTCACCAGCAACAACTCTCCTGACGCCCACCACCAGTTTGGTGGGCGGTGGGTTTGGAAAAGAGAACAAAGAAAAGACACAGCGTTCAGAGATAGGAAAGCCACACTGCACAGTGAAAAGGTGTCCAGTCACATCCCCATGTTTGTGTCTCCAAGGTCTAAGGTAATAATGTAATTGCTTTTCATATCCATCCAGCAAGGGGCTGTTTATCCCATAACAAGTTATATAACTCCAAGGCCTGTAACAGATAACACACACCACACCAGCAAGATTTACTCATGGACACACTGAGAGATTGTGCCGCAGTATTTCTTGCTTCTGAGATACAATATATTGTCCTTATTAAATGCTTTAGGTTTTATTTAATACAACATACTACTAAAAGTACGTGTCCTAAGTGTGTCACGTTGGCTTGCAGCCACAGGCTCCATGCTGTGTGAGGTTCAATTATTTCCCCCCACATGCTGTAATTACTGTGCATGTAAGTAATGCAGGGACTGCAGGGGCACAGTCTTGGATAAATTTAACCCAGATCCAGGCTAGCTGATTCCCCAGGTTTCAAGTCTTTGTGGTAAGCTAAGCTAACCAGCTGCTTGTGATAGATGAAAGCACATGTGCATGTTTCTATTCCTTTACATCCATGCTAAAGAAAAGCCAAACAGACCTAATTTGACTTTGATTAATGATATTGCATACCTCTGAAGACCCCAATGCTTCACTGTGTTTAAGGCTCAGTGCCATCTGTAATCTGATTGAGCCTTGCATTGTAAGGTAAGCAGCAAATATGCTTTAAGTCCCAGTAAGTTCCAGAACAGTGGTGAGGTGTAAAAAGCATTGCAGTCTGCAACACCCACATTGTGGCAAGGCTTTCTGACATCTCTCTGTGTCCATGGGATGACAATAGCACAAATCACAAAAGTGATTCTGCTGTAATCACGTGCAGGCAGTCTAACATGCACAGAGTCTCGCAAATAATCCCCCAAACTCCAACACAATGCCAAACCATATGTCAAGTTAGCATGTGTTGAGCCTTCCTGATTGCAGCACAATCAGGATTACCCATGATTCCAACGTGAATTGTACTGCTTGTAACCATTTAGCATTTCTGCAGAGCTGGAATCAAGTTTCCCTCAGAGACACACAGTGTTCCGTCTTGTGTTCGTCAACAACCCCCACAGATGTATGCAAAGGCAGGATAGTGCAACAGAATCCTGGAGCATACAAAATATTCTGCCTGTAGAGATAAAACCTTGTGTATGACCGGAGCACCCACTGCTTCCTGGATATCATGGACATCAGTGGCTTCTGAGATTACTGCACATCTCCGAGCACAATGTGAATCACCACAGATGGTTGCATATTTAAATTTCCAGAAAAGGAAAAAAAAAACATTGCTAGTTTGTTTAAGCATTCTTCCTAGAGCAAAATTTTAAAAACACCTATCACAGAACAGCTGTTTTCTGCTTCTCTCTATATGCGCAGCAGAAATGTTTATGTAGTTGTAAATCATGAGATGACCTTGAATTACCGAGTTGCTTACATGTGTAGAAATGCAAAGCTAAAAATATATTCAAACAACTATAGATAAATAATACATTTTTTTCACTATCTTGAAATGAAGATTCATGTAGGACAAATATTTAGTCTTTTCCAGCTTCCAGCTATATCAGATGGATGTCAAGCCAATCACCAGCATGAATGCTGGCATTGTATATTCCTGCAAACCATGAACATGTAACATCAATATGCAGCGGATATGTTTAAACTTTTTTTTTCTCCTCTCTCTTATTTCAGCAATGCTGTGGTTAATGTTTTGTTTATGTTAAGGCACAAAAACCTCTTGGTTAGGGTTAGAAAAAAATCACATTTTGGCTTAAAATACCCAGTTTTGGTGGCACAATCATGGTTGGGAATGCCACTGATGTCTCCCTGAAAAAAAACAAAAACAAACTGGCGCTTTTGGTGGCAGAATCACTGCTGGAAATGATGCTGATGTCATGTTAAAAAAAACTGCTTTTGGTGGCACAATCACGACTGAAAATACTGCCGATTTCTCACCTAAAAACAACTGGTTATATTGGCAGGATTGCTGCTGGAAATGTCGCAAAAAAACACTTGCTTTGGTGGCACAATCATGGCCAGTAGTGCCACCAATGTCTTGCTAGAAAACAAATTGAGGTCTGCAGTTTGGAAGCCGTCTGACCCAGGTGTGACGCCATCCACCATCCCTTCCACAACACCTTTGAAAAAGTCATCTCATGTACATGTATTCAGAAATATATGATGTTGAAAATGTAGATAAGATACGATAAGTACATGTACATATGAAACCGAACCATAGAATGCATAAATGTAAATTGCCAACATTTCCTTCTTGGCTGTGGATGTTGACTTTACGCAGGCACATTTGTCATGTTTTACTGTCATGTTTGATTTGACAACAAAACTACATGTGATGCTATATGTTGGAGTTTGAAACAACTATTAAAAACTTAACCTGTCTTTCCCATCCTTGCACCATGGCATTGTCTACATCCTAATTAGGTTCATTGCAAGTGTCTTTGCTAATCTGGCGTGTACCGCCAAAGGGGCTTTCCTGCCCTGAGTTAAGCCTCTGAGGCAGCACTTCCCATCAGGCTGTCTAGTTCCCCCAACAAGCTCACAGCATGAGACTAAGCGCAGAATCTTAATTTAGGCTGAGAAAGTCCCTCTAATGCATGTACAGTACTGCTGTAGCCACAAAGCCCCAAAAGGCACAACTGGCACCTGGCCAGATAAAAATGCAATTAAAAAAACTTTTACACAGTGCATTAACTTTGACAGAACTAAATATTGATAAGCATAAGAGGTACTAAACTAGCCGGCTTCCCGCCCCTGAATCATCTGGCCGCTATTCAAATTTGTCTACCGACAGCTTGTTCTCAGGTGAAAAAAAACCCAAAGGAACCAATGTAAATGAAAACGCTGCTGGTGACTTATCAATCTGTGTCAGAGACAGAAAATGGGGGCTGGATATTCCAACATGCTCAGTGGTGATGTGACATTATGTATGCAGACCCCCCTGGAAATGAGCCACCCATACTGAAGATGAAGTGGGCAGGAAAGCACCCGTTTCCAGGGTTTGAAGTGGCACTCAGTCACGAGTGCCACTTCATTCCCTTGACGAGCCTTCTTGAAGCGGTATGCTGCCAGATCCGATGGTGGGTTTGGATTGAAGTAGATGCATGAATGTTTTATACAATGAATGAGGTACTCAAACAGTGCCGCTCATTCATTCCAGTGAAAGGAAGCTGTTCACATGGAGAATACACGCAAAAAGTTGATCTCATTTCCTAGCATGTGAATAAGTGTCTTGCTCTGGCTGAGCCTAGCTGGGAGAACTTATCTGAACACAGCTTTTGGTCGATTTAAAATGTCCTTAACCTGATGGTTTGAATTGCTGCTTGTGTACTGGCTGTGGCTGGCTAAACTCATTTCTGGACCTGATGATGAGCAAGGCGAACTGCATTAAGAGTCACAAGCACACATCACCACACAGTACATTTGCATTTTAAAGTCTCAGATTCTTGTTTGGGTTACACGCAGAAGTGTTGTTTTAGACAAACTAATATACATAATGGCACGATTCAAGGTTATGTAGAGAGGCTGCTCCACCAATTAAGCATAGTATTCTTGTACATTTAAATGTAAAAAACAAAGAAGGACCCAGGAGGGAGCCCTTCTGTGCAGAGTTTGCATGTGTTCCCCATTTGTGTCAGCATGGGTTTTCTCTGGGTACTCCGGCTTCCTCTCGCAGCCCAAAGACATGCAGGTTAGGGATAGGTTAATTGGTCACTCCAAATTAGTGGAGTGAGAATGTCTCTATGTCTCTATGTGTTAGCCCTACGATAGTCTGGCGACCTGTCCAGGGTGTAACCCGCCTCTCGCCCAATGTCAGCTGGGATAGGCTCCAGCCCCCCCATGACCCTCAAGATGATAAGCGGTTACGGAAATGAATGAATGAAAGTAGTGTAACTTATTACTAATAAAATGTCAGTAATAATATTACCCCAAAACCAGACAACTCATTACAATGTTACTTTTGTAATCACATCACTACTGACCTGAAATACAACAGTCACATCAGCGGACTCATTTTAGTAATCGTCACACTGTGCAGGCACGTCACAAAGCAGCAAGCTAGTTAGAAACGAAATCTTATTGGCTGGAAATATTCCCATGACTTTGGTTTTGTCAGGAGGAAACATGACAAAAACACTGTTGCTGCAGGTAGTCGGACTAAAACTTTTTCCACTGCAAAAAACACATCTTTAAACCTCCTGTCTGAAACACCTACTACGACTGACAGCACAACAACGTGAAGCTCCAGGTAATTCACCGCACCAAAGGTGAGCCCTCTGCGGCCACGGAGGTCGGCTGTAGCCCTGCACTGGCTAAACAACCCAAACTGTATTTTAATCGTGGACAGCTGCAGCTACAAGGAAGTAATGATGCTTGTGGTTGAATATGTGGTGGTTGAAATGTTGCTCCATGAGCGACTCTCCATCTTTCGGGCAGAGCATTGGTCCCAGAAAACCCCAGGTGAAAAAATAAGCGATCTAGTCTTAGGCCCCGTTTATACGACAACAATTTCAACTGAAAACGGTAAACTTTAGTTGCGTTTTGGCCGATCGTTTACATGACAGCGGCGTTTTGGGTACCTGAAAATGCAACGTTTTGAAAACGGGTTCCAGAGTGCAACTTTTTGGAAACGGCAGCATCTCCGTTGTCATGTAAATTTGCAATATGCAGTTCCTCTGAAAACGGAGCCTTTTCGCACATGCGCATTACGGTTCCAGTCACTAGGCATGCCGACCATCACAACAACAATGCTAAGCTCTGTTTGCGCTGCTCACCCTGTTGATTTGAAGTGAAGTGTAGATCTGTTACTGTAGCAACTCCACCTCGTCGTCCATCCAGACAAAGTTATCTGTGCATGCTTTCACCATTTTATCTTCTTTGTTTTGGTTTGTAATCACCATGTTGTAGAGGAAGGCGCTTCAGCACAGGCGCATGGCGTCATGCCGTGGTGTTGCTTTGCAAATTTACACTGCCACCCATTGGCCTGGCGTGCATACTACAGCGTTTCCAGTAGATTTTGCGGCTCCGTGTGAACGGGGATCGTTTCAGTAACGTCGTCATATAAACGCAGAAGTTTTTTAAAACGCAAAGGACAGACTTTTCTGTTTTTAGAGAAACTGTTGTCATCTAAACAGGGCCTTAGCTACATGTAACAGCGATTACCCAGACATTCACACAGAGGCACACATCTGAATTCTGGGGAAATACACATTACCAATTTTACAGGGAGTAACATAAAGTACTTTATGTGTAGTGTAACGAATAACTGTTGGCAGGGAGTAATAGGTAAAGTAATTACTTTTGAAAAGAGTAATCAGTAATGTATTACATTTTAAGAGTAAAGAGCCCAACGCTGATTCGGGTGTGTTATGCTAGTAGTAGCTAAAAGCCTAAGTTGAACTGCCAATCACATTGATTTCCCTTATCAAGGGGCTCCGTCTGGTCCTCACCATGCTGAATCAGCCCAAAAACAGCCAACAAGGACCAACTAGTGCCAATAGTGCTGGACGCACCGCAAAAGCCAGGGCGACAGACACCCTCTGACAGCCCAACATTGACCAACAGACGAACATTGGCTTGGTGTATCAGCGCCCCTCAGCCCCAAACTGATGCTGACTCAAGTGACATCATTTGAGACAATTTATCAGATTTCCTCCAGCTCCCTTTGGACCCACACAAGTCTTTACACATCTGTTTTCATATATGCAGTAGTGCTCCCCAAGACATGTAAACAGACTTTGATGTGTAAAATAGGTGGAGCTCACCTAACTACAGCATTTTCAAAGTTAGCAGATATTTTTTATCCTTTCATTTTTGTTTTGTCTTTGAATTTCCGACCACATAAATAACTTTGATCTAAAGACATATTGTTAGTTGAGGAATTTTCACCCTGCAGGCATGCACACTTCCCTGATGTTTGCCAGCAGAAAGCAAAAATATGAGCATGGATTTTTGATGGTTTTTCTTTGAATTGCAAATGACAACAGTTATTTACTTTCTAATATGATAGTATAATGCAAATACTAGTGCTGTTCTTTTTATAACTTTATATAAGAAATCATTTGCAAGAGGAGCTGCACATTTCTGATAATGGCAGCTTGCAAATACACAATGCAAATACAGTACACTCAATGATACTCATAGTCTTCCAGTCATGGCTATAACAAGTCCCCATTAACGTAGTGATTTTAAAGATTTTAATGAGGCTGAGTAGATGAGTTTAATAACATTTGGGCTCATGCTCATTATTTTGACACAGTTTTTGAAAACCACATGATACTCCAGGTGGGAATAATCTAAACTGCAGCAAGTCCCATTCATTATTCATCCTCTCCTTCCAATGCCATGGGGAAAACATCAGTCAAACAAAAGAGAGCAAGTGAACTGTCGGCGATTCCCTTTCAATGCATCTATTCATTTTCACCTACAATGAACTTTATCTTTTGCCCTGAGTAGTTTCATAGACTACTACAAAATTTCAACTTGACCCCATGGTCTGGTAGGTGGATGATATCCGACACGACGCTGTCTTTTTTTTAAGTGCTACATGTTCATGTTCAGTGTGACCTACAGCAGATGCATGACATCTCTCCTGGGTGACAAATCTTAGGAAAAAAAAAAAGAGGCACTTAAAAGGGAGACTGTGACAGACGCACTGACAGGAAACGAGGGAGAGAGGGCTTGACTGTCTTCAGTATGAGACGTGTTCACATGTGCGTACTGTGTTGTTGGCATGGGAGACAGAAGATTAGTCAAACGGAACTCTACATGGGGAAATGAGAGGATAGGACTCAATAAACAAGAATCAGACTTATTGGCAAGATTTGAAAAACGTGCTTTATTTTAGACAAAACAGTGAGCCTTCAAAGGAGAGGTTCCGAGGTGACAGCTAAACAGAACGGTTAGTCATCAGTTGTGTTGACAATGAGATGTCGTGTGTTCAACAGGGAATTTATTTCCTCAAGAAAAAAAAAGCTTTGGGGATTAGACTGCTGTACACTCATCTGCGGGTCTCTGATGTGCTCAGAGTAGTTTTGTGCAGTCCAAATTGTTGTCATCAAAACTGCTTTTTATCCCATTAACACTTTTGTTCTCAAAATTTTATTCCAATTATAAAATACTAACATGTACTTGTGACAAATGATCCTCAGTGCGCCTTCCTCTGCACACACACAGCAGTGAAACAACCTCAATGTGCAGTACTGTATTCCACAGGAAATTAGAAATGGAAACCTTTAATATTCCTCCCTATGGTTGCTATGCCAAGACTAACATCTCTTGCTCTGCTTATCTTATAAAAGTGTTTCATTACACACTTAAACACACACACACGCACACACTTAAATGTCAGCACCGCGTCTGACACCAAAAACAAAATTCCCAAAAGCAAGTGGATTCACACTTGAATGGAAAAACAGCTGCAATTCCTCAGATAGTAGAAAAACACGCAGACCATTTGGGAAGCATTACTCCCCAAAGTCTCGTGTTCAGGAGCGCTGCCAACACTTCAAGAGAAAACAGGAGAGAAATCCAAACACGTGGAGCCTGCATAGTTTTGGTGCATGCACACTACAGTTTCTCTCAGGTCAGTGGTTCTCATTGTGTTCGTCTCTCTACAGCGCCTCTACGTACAAAACATGAGTGCGCCCCAATATGTTGTTGTCCACTGACTTTGTTTTTGTTCTAGCGCAACTGAACAATTGATTAATGATGTGAACAACTCATGTGAGTCCTCCCAGGCTTCCCACTGGTGAAATAATAAAGGGCTCACCATTGTTTTTTTTGGACTACATGACCAAGCCGGAGGTACCACATTGAGGGGAGGGTCCGATTCCTGTGCCAGAATTATTTGTACTCGGGGCTCGTCCTTATTTTTATTTGGCAACAAGTTGAAGTGACTCATGTTTGCCGAAAGAAATAAAATTTGCATTCTCGGGATTAAACGTGGAGGCGTGTCCCAACAAGGCATCCTCAGATGCAATCAGGTCAAGCAGGATCTTGGTTGCCAAAAAGTTCTTGACTTTATCTTTACACAGTGCAACCTGAGACGCACTCTTGCACAGTCTTGGACACTCCTGCACCCTTCACCCTGGACTTGTGATTAGATAGCAGAGTGTATTTCATTCTTGTATGAAAAATGTGAGTGGATTTCAAAACACAATCAATACCAGTCTCTCCTAAAATCCAATGGCCCTGCTTTGCATTCATGTTGTTCAGCATTTTTATGGTTTCTGATTTGAATTTGGTATGGTGCACAAAATTTATGTCTCACTGAAAAATGAAAAACAATCCACTCAGTCGGAAAAAGAAGAGAAGGCTCTTGACAATGATGCATAAAATTTGACTGGCTTTCTTTGCAGGGTTCTCGTGTAATTAGGCACATTGAGTGTTCCTTATTACTGAACGAGTTTATGACTGAGTTTATTATCTAGGCCGCGGTTAGAAAGGCGTTCTCTTGACATCAGATTCAGATCAAAGCATCGTATTTGTCTTCCTGATAATTTGTTGACCTAGAACTGACGTTTAAAAAGATTCACTGCTTGTGTACAGTATGTGTCTGTGTGTGCATGAGCGTTTGTTCCCACCTTTCCAACTGATGACAGTTTTTCCAGATAAAATATGTAAACGAGTGTGAATATCAACCATATGGAGCAAAAAATTATTACCCACATGTGTGTAATTAACTGTGGTAAAGATGCAGCACAATACTATGGATATGTGTTTGTCTGTTTATCTGGTACACGCACCCTGACATACATGTTCTCTATGGAGAGCTGTGTGGGTGGTGTTAATAGGGACTCAGGAGAGACTTTTTCCCTGCTCATGTTCTGTTGTACTGATGGACCACTTTTGATTCGCAGTAGTTATATGTTATAGTGGTGGATGAAGTACCTGAAAGCTGCACTTGAGTAAAAGTACAAATATATTACCAGAAAATGACTTTATTAGAATATCACTTGAGTCTTTAAGTATCTGTACTTAGGTATAAACAGTAATTCTACTGTATTCAATGTAAGTATTGCAAGTAAAAGTACAAGTAAATGCCATTAAAAAAATAAAAAATTTGTAGTGTTACAGCGTTTAGTCTTGGTCAATAAAGGAAATGGATGATAGTTATTATTATTATTATAGGTAACAGTCAGGTCAGCAGAAATCCTAAAAGAGGCCTCAAGGTCAGGCTACTTGACCTTTGTTAAGAATGCACTCTATCTATCATTTCCCAGTTGTGGCAAGTACAGCTGCCCAGATAAGGGCGCCTCGCCGGCTCCAATGCCATAGCCCCTAAGATTTAGTGGAAGGGAGACTGCTCTGTGTTCCAGGCTCAACAGACGAGATATGTGCATTTTGTTAGAGACAGTCGAGGTGATTCAGAGCAAGCCAGGTGAGCTTGCTTTTTATTTGAAGTTAGTAACCAATAGAAACTTCACACAGCCATATATCGGGACATTCATTCATTTCCTGTAACTGCTTATCCTGTTGGGGGTCATGGGCGGCTGAAGCCTATCCCAGCTGACATCGGGTGAGAGGCGGGGTACATCCTGGGCAGGCCGCCAGACTATCACAGGGCGAACACATAAGCCCCGTTTCCACCAATCACTTTCGGTATGGTACCTTTGGAACCAAAAGTACCCTTCAGACATGGTACCTAGACCTGAGCGTTTCCATTGCAAATCGTACCTGTAAAGGTGGGCAGGGTTGTTGTCACTCACTGCTCCGTCTAGCACTCACATTATTTCCTCATTACCGGTGACACAGATGGAAGTCTGCACCTCGTTTATCGTCCACAAAACAAGACTGCACGCTGGCATTTTCTGGACAAAATAAAACAGGCTGGAGTGAGTCTCTCTCCATGGAATGTTGAAAAGTAGCGGGTTTGTGCATTTAGTCCTTCTCAGGCAAGCTCCGGGGTTTAGTGTTACCGTAGCCCAACGCTACACGACCCTTTTCTTTTCTACGAGTGAGGATTAGAATGTATGCAGTTAACATAACCCTGCCCAAAATAATATATATAAACGCTTAAAGATCCACTCAATGTCATATAGTGGTCAAAGTTGTCATATGGAATATTTCAGGTGTGTTGATTGATTTACATTGTTACATTACATTACAAGTTAGATGTTCCACCTTAAAAGTTGCATTATATTAAGCTGAATTATTTTTCTCTGACTCCAGCTCCAGCTCCAGCAGCAAAACATCCTTTCATTTCATAGTTACAGTTTACTAATACAACTCTCCACGGTATGAACAGTAGTTCCAGGAGCCTAAAAAAAAAACAACCACAACTCAGCCCTGAGCAGAGTGACCGTCCGCTACTAACTAATCAACGGACTGCAGTGTTCAAAGCTCCACCTTTTAGTACAAGATCTGTGTGCTAGGTACCCCAACAGAGGGGGGACTTTACACAGTGAAAACCGACGAAAAGCGTACCATACTACTCAGTGGAAACGGGGCTATAGAGACAGACCACCATTCACACACACATTCACACCTATGGGCAATTTAGAGCCAATTAACATGTCTTTGGATTGCGGGGGGGGGGGGGGGTTGTCTTGGCAAAGACACCCTCCGAATGTCTCGATGGCATACTCAGTGTTACACTCTGTATGTTGAGCTGTGATTCTCCTCAATTGAGTCTTCATTAAATACTGTGGGTGATCCATCAAAGTCTCCTGAGAGAGTCTTCTTCAGCTGTTAAATCATCAGCTCTGAAATTTCTTCAACACTGGGGATTATGGTGTTTATTTCACATACACAGCCTTAAAAATGGAGCATACATTGCACTTAAAAAAACAAAAAAAAGATTGCTTCGTCCCAAGTTAAAGGCTTTAAAGAAAACCTTTGAAGATGCAGGGCTGACACACTGCAGAGGAGCAGTCATTGCGTAGTTACCTGTCACAAATCTTTATCTCCTTGAATCATTACTCGCCCTCTCTGCTGTGGGACGCCATTTTCTGCTTCCATCATGGAGTCAGCCTCATCGTTGAGAGAAATGTAGTCGCTATCTGCAGCATCTAATCTGACACGCAGCCTGAACTTGACTGGAAATTCAAACTTGACTCAGGCTTTGAGAGCACTTGTTTGCACTTGCCCTTATGTGATTAACCAACAATCTAACTTGCAAGCTTGGACCACTGAATTGCCAAACCTTCCATTTTTATTTTGTACTAATGAAGTAACAAAAATGCCTAGGGAAAATTTATTTTAACAAAATTATCTTACTATATAATGACAAAAACTCTGTCTGTCCGTGTGTGTGTGTGTGTATGTATGCCCCGTATGTCGTAGAGACATGAAACTTTGCATAGAGATGCCTCTCCTCATGAGGAACAAATTTGCCCCAAGAACCCATAACTTCCAGTTATATAGATTTTCCGCCATTTTGAATTTTTTGAAAAACACTTAAAATCGATCTCTTCCTAGGAAGTTTGAGCGATCTGCATGAAACTCGGTGAACATAATCTAGGGACCAATATCTAAAGTTCCCTCTTGGCAAAAGTTGGAAAACTTACTAAAACTGAGCTTCTATAAGGCAATGAATATTGCGGAGGGCGTGGCTCATCACATAAAGGTGTATAACATCTCAAGGGTTTCAGCGATCACCACGCAGCTTTGTAGGCATATGACCACACATAATCTGAGGGGACCCCTCCATTATTGACCCCATCAAACAAAATGGGGGCACTAGAGAGCTAATTTCTTATCTAGGCCTAACCGCCTCATGGATTTTTACTAAACTTTGTAGATATGTAGAACAGGACGCCTCAAGGTGACTGGAGAAATTTAACTCTAATTGGCAACTGGGTGGCGCTATAACAACAGAAAAATGCTTAAAAATGGCTCAAATGCGACCGATCGCTGTGGCTCCCCCTGTGGCTGAATGTTGTTTTTTTCAAATTTTTGGTATGACTAAGTCATGGTATGGTATGCTGTACTCAATGGGTATGGACTAGTACATAATATTTAGAAAATGTAATGGAGTAAAAGTGAAATTTGACAGAACTATAAAAACTCAAGTAAAGTAATGATACTACAGTATTTACTTATTTTATGACACCAATATAAGATCAGAGCCTGGATGCAGGTATCAAATTTTTTTTGAGCAATCACTTTCATCCACTCATTGAGTATTATCCATCTGTTATCATTAACACAATTCATGTTGTTTTCAGAGAATATGAAGTCAGTAAACGGGTTTCTAAAATGTTTAAAATGTCTTTACATACAAATTTGCCCAATACCTATATATATATATATATAGATAGATTTTTCTTGTCTTATTTTCAAATGCTTGCATACAGCGTGCCAGAAATGAAAACCTAATGTTCAGAACTTTACAAAAAAATAAAATAGCCTCTAGTTCTACAGCAGCAGCTCAAAAGCTTTACTGGAACAGTTGAGCATTTTTGAATGAACAGATCATTGAAACTTTGAGAAACAGCTGGTCTCGGTTGTGTAAAGTATAAACTGATTCAAATCTCAATCGAAGACATAGCCAGGTGCTGAAGTTTGTCACAGAGGAGATTGTACAGATTAGAACAAGACTGTCTGAAACTGCATTTTTGTGTTTTGTTTCCCTTCTGTGCCTTTTTTACTGTATTTGAGTATTTTATTTTTTCACATCTGGAAAGCAAATATTGGATTTTTTTGTTGATCACTTGCAGCAAATTCATTCAACTCAGTTCAATTCAATTCAATTCAATTCAATTCAACAGAACTTTATTTATCCCAAAGGTAATTCTTGTGCCAGAAAATACTTCGGATTACAGTAACACAAAGTACAGTAACCACAATTTTAACGATTCACCACAAGTACCAACCAGACAACCAGTGGGTTCCCCAGGTCAGGGTCACTCGCTTGGCCCAGATTTAGAACAATAAAGTATTAAATATCTGGCGAAATATACAAATACCCAAGATAGAAGTGTTTTCAAGAAGCAGTAGCAAAAACAGTGTCTATTAGAGTAACAATAGGAGGAGTTCATGGCTGATTAAGCCTTTACTACAGCAATTCTACAACGTAAAAATGACTTGTTCACTTTTAGAAAGTATGTTGGAAAACATGTACATAATTCACAGTCAGCCAAAAAAAATGTAGAGTGGTTTACAGTAAAAGGATGGATTTCCTAGTGTCTATTGTATGCTTGTAGAAATGAAATATGATAAATAATGTTGTTTTTGTTAAGCCATCCACTGTTAGTATTTTTAAAGTGGTTGTCGTATGATTGACTATACGTTCCTCAAGAGTCGGGTTTGCTTCATTTAATAGTTTATTTTTTTAATTTTTATCTTTAAATGTTGAGTAAGTGTTTAACAAACAACAAATGGTTTTGAGCAGAAAATAACTATTTGGCTAATTGTGTGACGTAGGTGGGTTGTTGTGACAAGAGTTTAGAAAAAGTATCTCATTTGTAGGTAAGCTCTGGCAATTATAGAAAAAGAGATGTAATTCTTAAAATTATATTCAATTAGAAACACTTATATCCACTGATGAGTTTAAGGGCATCGTGAAGAATGTGGTGATAGAGACATGTGCTTGTTTTTCTTGAGAGGCCACTATGTTTGAATAGTTGTTGTTTTATTGTGGATTTTTGTTGAATTTGTTGCATTTGAAATGTGTGATGATTGGCTGCTACCTTGGCCAGGTCTTTCTTGTGAAAGAGATTTTCAGTCTCAATGGGACTTCCTGGTTAAATGAAGGTTAAATAGATATATAAAATTATGCAGCTGCATCAATACATTTTCAGACATGTCTGAGTGCAGATTTTGTTGAAGCTGTTGAGACAGTGTGGATGAGTTCTTTTGAATCAAATCACTCATGTGGTCAACTTCTCAAATTAATTTACACACATCTTTTTGCTGTGTTTCTGTATATGAAATATATTTGTTTTTTTAGTCATGTTTACCGATATTCACCACAAGTGTTGTCTCCATTTTGTGACATTTTACAGCAGTGCTGGGCTGAGCCTTACTGAATTGTATCCAAATACATTAGAAATAATAGTCCTCCTATTGTAACTTGGCATTTTCAGAAGTCTCGTGATAGGCTAAAATCTCCCTATCGATGAGGAAAAGCGGATTTTGTTTTGCCAGCTTCGCTTCCACCAGCCGTGTGCTAATTACCCCGCAGTGTCCTCCGTTCCCATAGCTGTATTCCAGATCTCTCAGGGAAGAAGAAAAAAAAACAAAAATTGGAAAGCTTACACTGCTCAAAGATGACTCTTGAATTGGAATGGGAAAATGTCAAGTGTACTGCTTTGTAAGGAGGGGGATGAGAGCATTGAAAATCCTCCTTCGCCTAGCAGAGAGTTTCTCAGTGCCTGACACAGACGCAGCCAAGACAATCCCTTGCATAACCTCTGAATTATTTACATATTCCGGTGGGGGTGCATAAACATTACTGTTATATGCCTGGCTGGGTGAGAATGGACACAAACATTCCTTGACAGCTATCATATTACAGTATTCAGCCTCAGACCATGCAATGGTGGAAGAGTCCATAGAGGAAAGGGGGACAGTATCCGCAAGCAGGGTCGATATATTGATCATAACCCAGGGACCAATGGTACTGTCATGTCAGCGGCCATCCTGGCTCCGCTTAACTTATTGATCATTTAATAGTTTTTGCCAAGGCAGTCAATGGTGATGCAGGGATTAATCTTTAACATCTAGCCTCCCACTGTCTCTACGAATAAACCTGCAGGGTGCATAATGTCAGGGCTTTGCAGCGTTGATTGGTTTGAACCAAAACGTTTTACATGGCTTGTTTTGGCTAAGATTGAAAAATAAATAGTTCTGTTCTGGTTGATTACCTATCATGAGAAGGCAGCTTTTCAAGGATCCAGGTCTCCAGGGCACCGTTCTCTATCAATACCAGTTAAAGGGATGTTTCTGTAGCATACTAATACAAGGGCATTGGATTGTCGAACATACCCGTACGCTTGTTTCCATTAGAAATGAGGTCCTTAGTTTGGGACGCACGTCAACAGAGAAAATAACCTTGGATTGTTCTTTGCTTCTTGCTTTTTCTGAGCCATCTCTGTTTTATTATTCAAAACACTTGTCATCACAGCTTTCTTTGTGTGTTATTGACCTATTACATGTACTCTCTGCATTGTCATTCAACAATATGGTTTTCAGTGTACTTTGGTCGTTGAGTTGCTCAAATGTTTGCCAGAAGAAGTCTGAACTGAACATCCTCCCACAAATAATTGAACAGCACAATTAAAACAACAGCAAGATCGACTTTCTGGTGACATTTCGTGTCATCACAGTTTGTCAACATCTTCCTGAAATTATTCAGAAAATCACCTCAGAGGAAAAAAAGAAAGTTTTCACACGTGTGAGTAAGTAAACACCGCAACACTGCTGTTTACTCTCTGTAAATGGAGGCTTGATGTAAAGTGTCACCTCTTGTTTTTCTCTTTCATCTCCTCCTTTTCCACCCACAGAGTGACTGCGTGTGCTTTGGCTTAAGATGCATCATCATCATCATCATCATCATCATAGTGTCTGGGCTGTGGGGAGGAAAAAAAATACAGCTTTATGAGTGCTCAGAGGCACAGAAACATTTACTCATACTTTGTTTAAAATATCACTTGAAATGAATGACTTAAGTTCCACAGACCAAACTCAGGTACTTTCTTTATTTTTAGCAGAAAAGAGCCACAGGGCCGCTCGCTCATTACCTCCAACTACTGTGTGCTTTCAGTGTTAGCTTTGGAATCCCTCAGAAACTTTTGAGAGAAGTATGAAAAAGGTCTTTCTGTGGCTGGAAATCAATAACACTTGGTGTTCACTAAGCTGAGGTCAGATTTGTTGGGTTAATATCTGAAAGGATAATGCATTTCAAAGTAAATCAAAGACGTATTTATAACCTCTTAAAGGAATAACTTGACATCTTGGGAAACTTCTGTCTTGCCAAGAGTTGGATGAGAAGATTGATACCACTCAGTCTCTATGCTAAACATGAAGCTATCACCAGCACATTGGCTCATTTAGCTTAGCACAAATACTGGAAATGCAAAAATAGCTATCCTGGCTTGGTAAAAAAAAAAGAAAACAGCATCTCTCAACTCACTAAAGCCTCATTCCCACAGGACAAAGGACCTATTAACACCTGGCTTTTTAATCTATATGCGAAAGGTTACAATCAGCACTCACTCCCCAACACATTCTCACTCTGACCTCTTAACATATCAACACTCGGTTGTGGACTTTCCACGTCGATATATGACGTGCAAGGTACCCTGGGTGCATTGGTTTTTGACATTCTGGGACCCTGTGTCAACTTCAGCCTGTTACATGCATTGTCTGTTTTATACACTTCTGTTTTCACACGAAATGTACAGTTTACGTTTCAAAATAAACATATTACATCGGTACAACATTGCAAATTGACGTATTTTTTCCTTCTACAACATACATATAGGCCTACACATGGTTACGTTTAGCCAACACACACACGTGCTTTAGGCAACAAAAGCACGCCGCCTCCTGGGTGAAAAATGTTTTTTCCTTGAACAACAAATGCATGTGGTTATGTTTGGCCAACACATGCACATGATTGGGTTTAGGCAACAAAAGCACATGCTTGGGTTTAGGAAAAAATAAAAGGGTTTGGCTTTGCAATCATATGGGAAGGGAACACTGGCCTCCCTGGTGAAAGTCGGTGATTGTTGGACCCATCCACCACCCCTCCCGCTTGCTGTACTTGGACTTTCACCATCTTAACTTTTGTTGTTGTCCTGTGGCATTTTCCCCTGATGCCGCTGGGTGCTGTTAAACAATAATGGTGACCGGCCATGTATCATGCCAGCGTGAAAGGATGTTTTGTTTTTTTCTGTCTGTGTTTGACACTGGAAGTCACTGCCCAAGCACCGGATTTTGACGACTTTTGAGTGAGACTGGGTTGCACTTCCAGGTCAAATGTGTCTGAGTAGTCACAGATATTTATTGACTTCAGCTCCGATAGGCTCTGATTGGCTGTGACAGACACTTAAATTTAAGCCCCTTTGCCCGCATGTTGCAATCACGGGCCACAACACAGTACTGTCCATCTGTTCAAGTAGCGCTCAAACATCACTCCAAATTGGTCAGCACCAAGTTTGAGAGAGAGACTGAATAAGTAAGAAATATAAAAAGAAGTAACCACTGTAACATTTTCACTGGCCTACATGCTGCTTTCTACTGTTCACTAACCTGTTTCTGGCCTGTCCATGACTATGAATGTGACACACTAGGAAAAAAAACAAACAAACACACAGACAAAGAAAGGCATACTCCTCTGCTGCAAAGCAGTGTACACAGATCTGGTCTACTGGCAATGGAAAAGCAGACTATTGCCTATTTTTAACAGGTTTTCCCATGTGTGAAAAACCGCAAACACTTGCTAAGTTTGTTGTAAAAGGGGTTTAATTTGGATAATATATCCTGGTCATTTAACAAACACAGATGCACATAGCAATTCACTTTTTAACAGTGGGTTGAGGGGTTATTTTTTATTTTCTGTACCACTTGTCAGGCAACAAGTGAAGACTCCAAAATTACATGCCCTGGCCAAGAAATAGTGCCTCAAACAACCCCACATCATGGCAAATGGTACTAGAAAGTAGATTTGGTTCCCTTCAGACAAAACCCGGCTAGCTATTCCCCCTGTTTCCAGTCTTTGTGCTAAGGTAGGTTAGTCAGATGCTGACAATAGCTTCATGTTTACCATACAGACATGAGAGAGGTATTTCTACAAACTTTTGCTTGATATATTTTACACAGTATTGGTCTGCTGGGTTGTGCTTATCTTTATTTTTACCTCAATTTGATTCACTTAGAAAATGTGTCTAAATGAGATCATAAGGTGACATAATGTATGTAAATGCACTTTAAGTAAACAGTTTAAGTAAACCATGGTGGTGAAATGGATAGTTTATGCATCCTTTGCAGTATTTAACATCATTTTAGCACCCTAGACAGACGACCATAAAACAGAATGTTTTGTTGTCTATGGCCTTTTTATGACACTTTAAAAACACAAACAATTACAAGGAAATAGTCCACACACACTTATTCAACAAGCAAGGAACACACACAAGTACACATTTGTGTGATTCCCATATGCCTTTTGTGTGCAGCTTGATAATATGTGAAACCCTCTGGGTGTCAGTAAATACTTTCGATGGTTTCAGTGGAACAGAGGCCTTAAGTAGCCCCAGTAAATGGTTTTATAAGCAGTTCAGTGAGGCATGATGTCTCCTTACCTGAAACCCCTTACCATTATCCCTCACATACTACCACTGATACAATTTATTTTCAGGCAACTGTGGCACAGACCAATGATTCCCTTGATTGATTCTATTGCCCAGGCTAAAAATGTGCCCTCGCTCTTCAAAGAGAGTGAGTCGCCCACGTGTCCATGCGCCTTAGACACAGGCTTTACAGCAAACCTCGAGGAACTCTTACATTAGGAAAATCCCGTTCAAAGCTCAATTTTCTTTATGACTCAAGTTTTCACCAGATATTTATGGTTTAAGTTGAATAGATTTTAAGAGGTGTGTCTAGACTGAGGTTAGCGCAGAGGGCAAACAAGGGCAAGCTGCTGCTTCTTACTGCTGTGGCAATAAATACAGCTGATACTGTAAAAGTACTGCCTTTAATCACACTTGTCAGGAAGGGTAGTTACCAGGAATATACCTAAATGTGTCTTCCTGTTTCATAACAGAACATACAGAGAGATGCATTTCTATCAAATAGGCTAACACATTATTACATCGTATTATGTTAAATATGAATCACTCACATTGGCTCCTTTTGCCTGCAGTTACACCTGTATGCTAAGCAGAGCGGTGCCAAATACCTCAGTACCACGGCTGTTGATTTGATCAATCAGCCTGCAATGGAACAGTTGATTGAATGAAATGCTAATCAAATCAAACCAAACAAGTTGTAATTAACTCACTCAAGATGCACTGCAGAACAAGGTTACACTTTTAATCAGTGAAGACTCCTCTTGGCCTGTGTAATACCTTTTAGTGGGCACTTTGCTGTTAACTACTACAGATGAGCAACAGGAAGGAATAACGGGTGGGGGGTAGGTGGGGGGGTTGCTGTGGTGGAGGGGGTCGTGTGTTTACTCAAGTCTTTGATGATCAGGGTGGTGGAGGAGGTGGACGGGAAGGACTCCCTCATAACTCACATTGTTATATCATAAATCCTGCTGTCTCATGCAGGTGAACAGCATATTGATCTTTGCACAAGAAATATAGCGCGTCTGAGTCATTTGCTTTTGTTGATATGTGGCATTGTGGAGTGGAAAATAAGGTCTTGGGGAGAAAGATCAAACTCGCAGACTTAAAGAACCACTCCTCAGTATAACCGTGCATTTGTGTTTCCACTATTGCCTTGTTTTTGTATGTTTCTATCAAAGCATAACAGCGGTTGCAGTTGTGTGTGTCATGATTGCAGTGTGCGCTTACGCGGGCTTTGAAGTGAAGTCCTCAGTAAAGGGCTGAGTGTCATCTCTATAAATTGTTCTTAAATCCCAAGCCTCAGCCAGTGAGGAAAATATTTGCCCATTCCGAGAGGAAAAAACTGTCTTTAACTTGCAGGCTGCTAAAATCTCATCCTTGATCCCAGCAGTTATATAACATGAACAAAATCCTAATAATCTAAACGGAATCCTGAACATCTGAACAAACAAAGATGTCTCTAATTAAAAGCTGTTCAAACCCAACAAGAAATTTGAGTCTGTTAAAATAACACCCTGCTAAGTCTTCTTGGTTAGAGAAATCTGCAGAGTTAAGTTAAAAGGAGTCTTGCTGAGATAGACAAAGAATATTTGATTGCTTGAAACGTTTGTGTTTGCATCCTAAATTTGGTTTTATTGGTATCTAAAGCAGCTAGAGCAATGCCTGTAATGAAATTAATTTCAGACACTGATACTGCACCGAATTAAAGGCTTGCAGAAGATGCATGTATAGGACTACGTGCACACTACATATTTAGCCAGTTCTGGCAGATGTTAAATGGCAACAGAGACGTCTAAAGTGGAGTCAAAAGCTAAGATCCTGGCTAATTAAACAGCTATAAAAAGGACAGTTTAGAATAGTGTGAAAGCTGATGTCAATCATTCAGTAGACCTCGATATATATATCACTCCATTATGCATTCAGCACAAACTGACAAAAAAGCTGTAGAGTGGAACGTCAGCGGAGCATAGCTGACTACTCAGCAAACCCAGCCAAATATTATGATTTCCAGCCGTTGTTTAAATACGAAATGCAGGTTTGTGGATGTGGGGGCTCAGGCCAGTGTTTCAGGCAACCACCAGATTGCTGCCTTGGACGTATTCGACGTGGAAACAGATGGGATGGGGTGCACAGTGGCAGATCATCGTTATTATGGTCACACAGTGGGGGCAAGTTATGGAAAATGTTGCTTGTTAGACAATGTATCATGGTTTACTCACCGTGAAAAACCAAGAGAAATGGATGACATTGTAAAAGTACAAAAAACAATAATACTTTTGATGTAAATGCAATATCTTAGAGTTGTTTTTGTTCTCTTTTTATTATTTAAAGATGAAACACCCAGGGCTATTATAGCAGTTTGTCAGATTTTCAATGACAAAAAAGACTCAAAGTAGCATTATACTGAACTTCGCAATCATAGCTCAATCAAAATCTCGTTTTTGGTGCATTTGTAATGTTAGCACTCAGTGCATTTGCTGCAGAAAAAAAAGTATAATAATAAGCAGAATGACAAAGAGAGGGGAAAGCAGGAGCTGGTGCCAGTGGTATGAACGGCCTGGGACTAACAGACGAGAGAGGAGAGAAATAGAGAAGCCTGCTGGGGGAAACACATAACTCCGCTCTGTGTCCCAGTGCTGAGAGAGGGAAAGGAAAAGAAGATACAATGCAATATTCTCTTTGGAATTAATTCACTGTCTCTTCTCCAAGAGCATCTAATTTAGTGTTGCTTGCCTTCCTTACTGTCTCAATGTGCCCCTCGCTCTCTCTGTCTCTCCCACTTTCTTCATCCATCTCCTTTACTATCTCGCTTTTTCCATCCTGCTCTGCGCCTCCCCTCCCACCACCGCCGCCGCCATCACCACCCGCCACCCCCTTCTAACCACCACCACCACCACCACCTCTTTCCCTTTGCTGTCTCTCGTTCTCCCTCTCTCCGCCTTAGGCCTTTGTTAGACTGTCTTTGTGGCGAGTGCAGAGAGAAAGAGGGAGGCCTTGAACACGACTCAAGCAGTCTGATTGGGAAGGAGAGCGCGAGAACCTGGAGACATGGGAGATGAGAGGGGGAGTGAGTGGATATGAAAAACCTCTTCTCCCCCTGCGAGAGACAGAGGGAATGGGAAAGGAGAGGGAGCACACAGATAGAAATACAGACAGGCGAGGAAGAAAAAAGTGATTATCCCCTTATCCACTGTTTTAAAGAGGTTAACCTCATTAAAATTGTGGTTATGAAGACGCTGAGGGCACCACAGATAATAAAGCCTCATGCCAATAGTACATCCTCAGTCTGAATTCATAGATTCTTCACCCATTATGTTTCAATTTGAGATTACTTCTGCATCCGAAAGGTTCCTCAGCCCCCCTGTCCATTTGGATGAAAGGATAAATTCTCCGTGCCCTTCAAGGTGTGGATTATTGCCGGAAGACAAATAGTTGCCACTCCGCTCCAACTCTGTAACTTTTGCTCGAAATAAAAACATGGCACCAGTTTTTTAGTGGCTGAAATAAAAACAGCAGTAAATGAGTCAAATATGAGAAGGTCACTGTGTTTTCCAGCCCGTTGCTCATCCTAAATGGGTCCCCATGGCCTAAATGAGGATGGATGTGTGAGCTGAAGAGGATTCACTGGTCTGAGCTCAGCCTCTCGACAAGGGCAAAGGAGACGGGAAGAGTTGAGTTCAAGGAAGGACTGGCTGTGGCGAGGTTTAGATATACTATTGTGGAGGATTTGCAGAATACAGTTGTAGGGAGCTGTGTTCAGTGTGTAGGCTGGCAGCGGAGACAGGGGGGAGGTCAAGGGGCCTGTATTTACTGTACAGATTTACCAGCAAGCCTCTGTGAATCCTCCCTGATCATCTCTCTGTTGTTTGATTTTTTTTCTCTCTTTCTGTCTCTGGCACACATGAAACTGAAGCCTAATGAGGACTTTTGTGTCAGCTTTGTGGTTGTAACTGCACACCAGTGAAATGGGAAGAAAAAGGCATTACATTTATCTGATTCAAAGAGTAAATTCCTAATCCAACTCCAAATGAAAGGTAACACCAGTAAAATAACACCATTACAGTGATGTCCTGATATGCAGGATTAGAGCAAGACATCCTGAGTGAATCCATAAGTTGTAACCATGCTGTGTGAAATAATTCAGTGCACAGTTATTGTTTTCTCCTCATTAGTAATCCTCCTTAGTGATAATACCTTTTTAAAAAGAGATCACATTTTCCATTAAGTATGATCTGCTGTGGAGACAGAGTCTGGGAAGCTGAAACAATGGGAGGTGCCGTGATGGTAGGAACAGAGGGCGGCGTCTCATTAAGATGATAGCAGACTTTACTGTCGGGACTGCGGATGATTTATAGGTCTTGACCAAGTGCATACAGTTATAGGTCTCTATCTACATTAAACCAAAAGACACTTGATATCTTTCATGATTCATGACGAGGAGCTCGGAAACACCTCAAGGTCAGACTGATAACTATGGGATGTTCGCTGATGACATCAGCTTAAAGTCTGAGCCTCGTCCTGCTCTTTTTTTTTTTTTTCAGATGTGGAAAATTCTCACTAAAATGTGTGGGGATAGAGAGTGAGGCATGGTATTAAACAGGATGTGTGAAGTCTCCTAAAAATGATGCATTGTCCCTAACGACCGATTATTGACCTACAGTAAATGTCACCTGAGGAGAAAATCAAATCCCAAATTGCATGTCCTTGCGAGAGGAGACCATTGTTCTAAACAACATCTTAACATTTTCAACACAGAGAAAACTCCAAACTCTCTCCGACTATGGCCATCAAATATTATATTTACAGTCTCCCTCCACTCAAAAATGCATTCTCCTTATGTTTATGTCCCCTAAAATGAATGACCTTGACTATGTATCTGTAAGTTCAACACATTCTTGTCACATATCTGTTGATCGTAGACTTTCCATATTCAGATATGACATGCCTGGGTAGTTGGTTGTTGACATTCTGGGATCTTTTTTCAAAATATAATTCTGTTTTCACAGGAAATGTACCATTTGCATACAGTCTATTTCACAATAAAGGCACTACATCGGTACAACACCACAAATTGACGTCTTTTTTCCTAAACAACAAGCACATGTGGTAAAGTTTAGCCAACACACTCACTCAGTTGGGTCTAGGCAACAAAAGCATGTGGTTGGGTTTAGAAAAAAAGAACAGGGTTTGACTTTACAGTCTAACAGGAGGTGAACACTGGCCTCCTGGTTGAAAGTCGGTGGACCCATCCATCACCCCTTCCACCCACCCTACTTTAGTTGTTGCCCTATTGCGTTTTCCCCTAAAGGCCCATTTATGCTCAACGTTAAATACGGATACGGATACGGATGGAGCCTTCTGTCCGTCCATAAAGCTTACGGAAACGGGCCAAACGGAGCAGTACCACCGGAAACCGTGGGGGCAGTGTTGCTGTCACTACCCAATTCATAGCTCTAGTGAGACACGAAAAAGAAATAACAATGGCAGTTATCGAATGCCCCTATCCTCATCATCCTAAAGTCTGGAAATGACGCTCATTGTCAATTTCTCCCATCGGCAGTACTAGAGACTTTGTCTTTTATGCAAGAGGTACATTATCAATATCTCCTCCACAGTCGCCATGTTTGTTTTTGAGTTTTTTGTTGTCATAAACTTTTGACTCTGGTCTGCCCCCTGGTGGACATATTGGTTAACATCCATGCCAACGTAAAGTATGCATGGAAGTATGTGGGCAGTGACGGTAACATCGTTTGAAACGGACGTATACATTTTCATACATAATGGGAACATAAATGGGCCTTAACACTGTTGGGTGCCGTTTAACAATAACAGCGACTATCTGTGTATCATGGCAATGTAAAAGTATTTTTTTCTTCCGTTGGTGTCTGATGCCAGAAATCACTGCCCAAGCGTCAGATTTCATCGACTTCGGAGTGAGACCTGGTTGGTAGGTTTGTTTGTAAAGAGGTGTTTTTACATGCCTCTACTGAAGGGGGCAATGTCTGTACATTCCCTTCAACTCTGAGATTCAAACATACGCTGGGCAACATAGATTAGGTTCGTCACTAAGACGAAAGCCAGTGGCTGTCAAATACAGGAGACACATATCAATGGTGGAACAGACTTCAACATGACATCTGCAAATACATCTGAAACCTCCAACACAGAGCAGGCTTGCCAGTACAGAAAGCAGAGTTTGCATTAACATAGTGATGGCAGAGTGCAGTTTGTGGATGTAAACAGGACCCTGGAGCTTCCCTCTGCTGTCTACCAAAAACTCCATTGTAGCAGATATTGTAGAGTTCTGCAGGGATGATGTTTATTTGTAGGGCAACACAGAAGTTAATATCGCCCTGGTTCCCTTGACAATAAGGCAATGGTAATGTTCCACTGGACTTTAGATTACTGCAGAATTTAAGCTCTGTGGCAAAATAAAGTTAATAACCAAGATAATCTTCACAAATGAACGCCACTTTTATGATTTTTTAAGTGTGATAGCAATCGCCAGTAAAAAGCTAACGTTAGACTATAAATTAGCTGCACCATGGATGCATGACTTCAACGTTGCCATCACAACAAGATTGTAAAGCTGCGTTTGATGACGTTGGTCTCATTTAGCTACTTGTTAGCAACCATATTTTTAAGACATGTTAAGGACTCAAAATTTAGTGGGATATTTACCGACGTATATTTTGTTGTAGAACAAACCATCAAACTCTCTTAAGCTTGTGTAACCACAGACTTATTTCAGGCATCTAACCAAAAATCTATTCAAAAAACCCACTGACTTTGAGACGAACTGGGAGTGCTGAAATCTTAACTAATTTCTGGGTTTTGGGACTTATTCCTGGACCAGGCTATCGTATGCTTTGCCTACAAGCTAACAAACAACATAAATAAAACATGCTACACTTACCATTCTGATATCTATACTTGTTGCCTATTTTGGTGCATAACAGACTCTAAAGCTAACACTAGCCATTTTAATGCACACTGCTCTTTCACTGGTCAACCTGCACAAGAGAGAAAGCTGAAAGTGAAAGCAACACTTAAAACAAGCAAATTTCTCCATGAGTGAGAGAGCAGATCTGCTTTAAGTCCTTTTTTTTTTAAATATTATGGTGTGGGAAAACCGTGTTCAACAAAATGTAAGTATTTTACTTTAAAACATGTCTGAGAGGGACTTAAACAGTTAACATGCAGTAGCCAACAATAAATAGGCTATTTAAAAATGCACAGTGAAAAACAGCACTGGATCTGACCTGTGATTATAGTCCCCACCATGGGGTTAATCAGTGTAAATTTGAGAGCGCCAAAGTGCAACTGTCAGATTCATTTAACCCCAAGTTTCATCAAAATCCAATCAGCGGTGGCTGAAATATCACGCATGGCACATGAATCAGTGTGGTGCTGCCCGCGTGCAAAATAATCTAATTTTGAAAATGCCACCGCTCAGTGAGATACCTACAGCAGTTCACATTCTAGTTTCATCAGTGCCTTGTCAATGGCGCCTGATGGATGAAATCCCAAGCTGGTCATTAAGATCAACCTTTCAGTTAGATCAGCAGAACATGTGTCATCCCACTAAGGAGCTGAAGCGACTGCAACTGGAAAAACAAGGTGTGGGACATAAATTGTCTACACTGGCGCCGCTGTCATTCATGGAGTCATGGTGAGCGTGTTGCAGTATACGCGGCACACACTTTGGCTTTGCTTGAAATCAAAGTTTCTTCAATGTCTGTGTGTCAGAAACCATCACAAACCATCATTCTTACACACAACTAACAACATCATGATAAGAAGGGGTACTAAATGTTTTGTCACAGAGCAATACCATTATGAATGCTGTTCAAGAGGAACTATTGAGCATTAACCTTGTATCTAATTGACATTGCAGAATGTTTTAGGTGATCCAGGATCTGCACCAGGATCAAACCCATCAAGGCTTTCCAAAGAGAAGGTAGCTTATTGATACAACTATCCAACTTCCTGGGGTTTAAACAGGAAGTCATGGGGAGTTTAAAAAAAAAGAGAGAGGTGAAGGAAAGGCAAACGAGGATGATTATACACAATTTAAAGTCCAAACCCTGGCAGACTTTTTTTTTTTTTTGGAAATGCTCTTCAGGAGGAGGAGAGGAGGAGGAGGAGGAGGAGGTGGAGGAGGATGAAGAGTTGTCTCCATCAGCGAGACAGCGCCCCAATCGGTTTTACGGTGACCGACCGTGAAGCGCACATCCCCCGGTGAGCCAAACGGACTGTCCTTGAGGCTGCGTCAAATTGCAGCGCCTCACCGGGATGTTAAGTGATTGTACCTTTCAAAACAAAAGCTTAACTTCTTCAAAGAGTTAAATTATGAAATATATGCTGTAAAGCTTTATGAATGTCATTAAATAAAACAATAATAATAAAAAAAGCAAAATGCATAAAAAAGGCTGACCAGTGACAACCAGCTTGCACATGCCCTCATAGCTTATGAAAGACTCATGAAATAATGAGAAACTATTACCTCGAAAATAACATGTATTAACCCTTTTTTGCTTTTTTATGAATCCAATGCAGCACATTTTGAGTGAAAATTAATTAATTACTTGGTTTTATTTTATAGGTCTGTGCCGGAAGTGATGATGCGCGTCCTTCATGGCCACTTGACAGTAGATGTCCAGGAGCTCTGAGCGCACACGCCGCGCTCTCCACTACATCGCACCACTGCGGTAGGAGCGGGGAAGGCAGCAGCAGAGAGGGGGGACCCGGCAGGCACACTTCACTTGTTCCTGCACATAAAAACAAAAGAAAACACAATCCAAGTGCAGAGCGCGTCTCTCTGCTGACTTCACCACAGAGGAGGACTTTACCTGAGAGGACATAATAGGCAACAGCTCCCCGGGGCAATCCTTACAGCCCAGCGAGAGCGAAGGAGGGAGAACTTTTGGCTATTGCTCCGTGATTTTTTACCACACCTCCTGTAACCTTGGAAGTCAGACCTGTTTATTGTGAGAGGATGGGACCGCTACTCCTTTCCATCGCCCTGTGTTTGGGCGCCGCTGTCCCGCAGCATGTGAAAGGTGAGTGAGAAAAGTGTCTGGCTGTCATCATCGTTGTCCAAACATTTTTCTTTTGCACGTCTAGCCCTTTGGCGTGGGAGTACAATCAAACTGATCACCAGCTGTCGAAGCATCCTCACATAGGCTGCTGAAAGTGGGCAAGTGGAGTGATCATTTAAAAGGGGGAAGCCCACATGAATTGCTGAGCAAAATGTGATGCGCGTCTATGGAGAGGCTGTGTTGTTTGCGGAATACGAGCAGCCTGTCAGAACGGGTTTGGCAACAGAAAACTACCGCTTGTAATCTCCGCACGACTCATTAGTTAATTGGTTTACTTGCGTTTTCAGGACACTTGTTTGAGTCGATGGCACAGATCATTATTTTTGTTTTATCCGTGCGTAATTTCGCACAGATAAGGGGGCCAAATTTAGTCCGTGCATCAGGCGCGCACATTTTAAGGTAGAAATGTGCACTGCTCCAGTATTCTGTGCGCCCTCGCGGTAATAATCTTCATCTGTTTGCTTCGCTCCTCTGTGATGCTTCCAGAGGATAAAAAGAAGCCGTGCGTCCAGATATAGCCCCGGTCGGTTAAGACACAAAGGACGTCACTTTTCCCTCTTTAACAAACTGAATTAAGAGAAAAAGATAAATGGAAAGATTTCCACAATGTGGGCTTTAGACAGACCAAGATGCTATCACTTAGAGGAGATATGTTAGAGAGCCTCCTGTATTACAGCACCATTATTGACTAAGATGACGCCAGAGGTCAGTTGTGCATTGCAAGTCTAATGTAGTCTCACCAAAAACTGCCTTATGTAGAGAGGAGAGCTTATAGATCCACCTGACCCACTGGATCAGCATTCAAATCATCTCACACACCCCCTCCTCCTTTGCCCTTCCAGTTTCTGGGAATTGCGATATTTAAGCTTTTGCCTGCTGTATTTTCTCCGTGATCAGTACCTGTGGGATCTGGAGAAAGAAAGCAGTGTAGCCCTTGTGGAAGTGGGTCATGCCATCCTTCCTGTCTCTATTCATTCAGCAACATGCTTACCTCAGGAGTCACACATGTCAGACAGACCTCAGTCTCTACACCAGGAGTGTGCCTTAAGCAGAGTTTCTTAGGCTCCCTAAGCCTCACAGTGTCAACTCCAAATCAGCCGTTACAAGACATAATACTCCCCGGTAGGCTGGCATAATGAATGCAGACGAAAAGCAGGGAGCTGTGGTGCCGTGGGTCAGATTGTTTCAAGGCTCAGCGAGTTAAAAATACACCTTGAACTTGTCCCTCAATTAATCATATCCCAGTTAAATTTGCAGTATTGTAAAGGGATTTTTGTCCATCTGTTTCCAAATACAGCTGTAACCTCATTCACAGCAAGGAGCTGATGTGAGGAAGAGATGCAGGGTGGATGGAGGGTGTTAACAGTGTTTGATCTGTGTGTGAGCATCCTTACAACCATCACTGGTCGCCCTGGCAGCTATTTTAGCAACATAACTGTTCCAGAGTCAGACAGGAAGGGGCTCCAAAGGTCCATCAGCATTCAAACTCCCCATCATAATGAATTCATTTTATATGAGGGATCTTTGTTTTGCACAAAAGCTAAGTCATACTCACCTTTTGTGGTTGCTCAGTTGGCTTCAGAGACAGCTGCTAACAAACACTCTATTGAGGATGTCACTGTGTGCCTCTGTCCACTGAAACAAATTGATGGGGTAGAAACATTCGCCTTCAGGTAAAACAGACTGCATTGTTCCAAGTCAGTGTGCAATACATCACTTCCTCTGGTTGGTTACTGGTGCTGACTCTCACACATTGTTTGGGATTCAGCCTGTCTGCCTGGACAAAGCACATGACTGCACCAGTTGGCCCTCTGTATGGAAATGTAAGATGCTTTTGTGCTTGTTTAGAGAGTCAGTTTTAATGAATTTTATGCATCTTAATTTTAGTCTCAGTCTTGTTATAATGGCCGCGCAATTAGAGCCTTTTAGGCAAATGGACAGCCATCTGGAGGGGCGATGTGAGTGTTTAGCTATTGGTGAATCATGATTAGTGTTAATATTGTTGGTCAGTGTTCATTTCCCTCAAAGATTTCACTGGCTTAACACTGTTGAGAAAAGTTTGTCAGACACAATGCACTGATGCAGAAATTATTTCTAGAATGATGGTGGGTTTAGATTGGCCTGATCAGTTTCTCATCACGCTCGCTGAATGTAGATTATGGTCAGTCTAAAACTTGAGGGAAAGACTAACAGAAGGCGGCTTCCTTGCTGGCAGGAGTGACATCTGGTACATTTGGATAAACAATAGACCTGGCTGGTAATGAGACGGAGGGAAACTGTTGGCTGGATGTAACTTAATACTGCTTGGGATGTCATGGGGGTCATGGAACACCTACAACGCAGCACAGACTAGCTCACTTACATTGTTCTCGGATGCATCATTTCACTACAGTATATGCACTGTGGGCTGTAACTGTCATGAGTAATATGGTGCATTAATCACAGCAGAAACGTAGCTTCACATATGTAAACAAATGACTGCAGCTGTACAGTTTTGGCTGCAGCAGCTAGTTTATTAATTGTTTTGTCAAACGACAGAAAATGTATCAATAAAGATTAGGATAAGTGATGAAACATGTTGCTTTAATTTTTCAAGCAAATTTTCCAAGCATTTGCTGGTAAAGCTCCTTAAATGTGATGATTTTCTGTAGGGCTGCAACTTATAATGAATTTTTTGATTAATCAATTAGTCGTTTGGTCTGTTAAGTGTCAGAAAATGGTGAATATTTCAATTAGTGTTTTGTAAAGCCCAAGATGATGTCCTCAAATGTCTTGTTTTGCCATCAAAATATCTCAAAAAATCAGTTTACTGGCAGAGATTAGCAAAGAAACCAGAAAATATTTACATTTAAGAGGCTGGCATCAGAGAATTTTGAATAACTCAAACCGATTATTCTATTATCAAAGTAGTTGGCAAATAATTTCATAGCTGACAACTAATTAATGAATTCTTGCAGCTCTAATTTGACGCTATTCTTTGCCACATCTGATTGTAAACTGAATATTTTTGGACCTTTCATCAAATTAAACAAGCTTTGTGAATATATTATCTTTGTGTTTCTTAGTGTTTGGGAAATTAAAACAGGTACTTTCCTCTGTTTTCTGATATTTTATAGACAAAATCAAGGAATAATAAAAGAATTATTTGCTGCAGCCCAAGTACTGGCCTTTTTTAATTAGCTGTCTTACCCTTGAAAACATACATGACTAAGTTAATTGTGTAGTTGTCCTTGGTTTACTAGAAATGAAATACTTTCAGGTCAACTGGTTGCGCCTGTGCTGAATAGAAATGGAGCTTGTGTTTGCAAACAGTTGGGAATATTAGATGATCATGTTCACGTTCAGATGATAGGGATCTGTCTAGGAGCTCATTACATTTACTGGCCACTGAAGGTTATGGTGGATGCACAGGTGACTTTTAATAACACTGACTTGCAACCTTCCTCTACGTTGCCCTTCACTCTGGTTTTAAATGGCACCGTCTTCAATCAGCCGAGAGAGGTAGGACCTCTGTCAGATTAGTAGCCATGATAAACAAAGGAATGAAGGCAACTCATTGGATGGCAAGTCATGCACAAGGAAATGCAACATGGGATATCAGAACACAGGAATCAATCTGTGGTGACATTGGCTACTGTCTTTATTTTCCACGTTTGTGGGACTTAATTAGGCTGTTCAGTGTCAGCGCAGATGCTCCTTAATCCCGTTAATAATTGAAGGAGAGTTCATTTGACTCCTGTGCTGACAAGTTAATGGATACAGGGCTATTTGTCTTTGCTGTAGTCGGGCCCTTGGTAGCCCTGCCTACATTTCATGCTTGACTTATTGGGAGGGCACTGGAGGGACAGTTAGAGAGGTTGCAAGGACACATGCTGAGGAAGTGCTTACCAAAGAACTTTAATACAAGAATCGGCAGCACATTGGTGAAATAAGATGTTTGAGCCAACAAACACACATATAAGCTTTCAGGCAGAAACAAAATGACTGTGTCAGTCTTGTTTTCTTATGTCTTTGTATCCGATTTCCTCCCTTGTAATTGTGTAATCACCTGATACATGTCTGGCTCAACTAAGTTATTGGTGTTGGCATTGTACTGCGCTTTAGGCCCAGTTCTAGATTTTCAAGGTGACTTCAGGCTATCAACTTTGCCTTTGTACATCACACAGTGAAAAGGAACAGTGTGAAGTTGAACATAAAGACCGAGCAGCAGTAAAAATAGCTTCTTTTCACACGAGACTTCCCTATTTTTTCCCCTAATCCTTAAATCGATGTCTGATGTTTCTATTCACAAAACTCTGGAAACATTGATTCGGCATTTTCCCAGACATGTTAAAGGTCCAACGTTTACTAAAAGCAGCATGTTACATTATGACGGCTGGCTTAAGCTGCGATCTTCTTAGCATTCTATTAATGCCAGTGTCGAAATTCAGGCCGTGACTGTGCCAGGAAAGGGGAAAAAAAGGCCCTCCGAAACAGTGAAGAGATTATATGAATGTTTCGTTTGTAGTGTCATTTCATGTTGAGAGGACTTCACTTTTTTTTTAGCTAAGAACATGCAGCAGCACATCTTTTCATAGTTTGAGCATTCAGACGACCACATGCTGGTTTTAAGTAATCCCACTGGGTCACGAATAATGACTCAACTTTTGGAGGCACAAGCAGGCCCACAGTGCGGGCCCACATTGTGTGCGTGCGTGTGTGTGTGCGTGTGTGGCAAGACATTGCCGCTAATGAAGTTATATGATGTCTTGTTTGAAATGAACTGTAACATATTGTTTGGGATTGTTTGTGAGTTTGCTGAGGCTCACTTCTTTGTTGACTCACTAAAAAGAAATATTATAATAAGAGAAAAGGCATCCAGACAGAACACATTTAGCCTGAAGTGGATAATGTAATTTCATGGTACAGTTGGCCTTAAATTGTTGTTTAGACAAATAATTTTTAACATGCAACTTGTAGTACAGGTTCAATATCATAGATACAATGAAATACAATGCATTATTCAACAGTAATGGCACAGCAGTAAACCTTACGGTCGATGCAGAGCCTTGGCTGTGGCCCTCACAAGTGGTCTAAGCCATTGTGAGCAACTAAGAATTTTCCTAGTCGACCAATAGTCGTCATTTAGGGCCATTAGTCGACTAGTCGCCTGCATGTTTACGATATTAATGTAATTATTAAATTATATATTTGGGGTGTGGCAACACAATGGTTTGAGTTGAAGGTGTGAGAAAGGGGATCGTCCTTTACCTTCTCAAAATGATGCCACACTTTGGATTTCCTGCCGACATGTTATTAACTAGCCTGTGGAATAACCGCAGATACCCTGGAAATTAACGTAACTCCTGTCTGACTGCTGAGCGTGGCCACTTCCTGTGTCTGTCCTTGGACCAATGAAATCTTGCCGACTAATGACCTACTGGTTGATGAACGTTTGGTCGACTATTAGGGGGCAGTCCTAATTTCTATGCCACTGCGTTGATACAGTAAAGTTTGATTGCTCTAACTAACATACCTAAAACACATATAAAACATGGCCAAATGAGAACAACATTAAACAATAGTACAACATTGTGCTTGATTGTAACTCACAAAATTCACAGGCAAAACAATTGTCTTTTGCTGGACATGTTTTCCCCACATACGTACACAGCATGCTAATTGTATTAGCATAAGCATCATGACCTTTCTCGTTGCATAAATTAGCCTTGTTGCTAGCTCATCTCCTCATATAAAGCCAGGACAAACATATGAAAGTGCTTTGTTGTCTTCACGTAAGTGATGTTCTTAATGACTAATTTCCCTGACATTTAAACAGAAGTTTGAACTTAGACTAGTCAACTAACCAAAAAGTAAGAAAACACTTAGACAGCAGTCAAAATTGAGCACAATTTGATCTTTAAGTTAAAGAAACATTAGGGGAATCAATCACAAGAGCCATTTGAAACCGTTAATCACATTTTTCAACAACCAAATTGTATTTTAAATACTGCTGAAATATATGTGGCACTTTACACCGTGCATTATGAACACTGCACATTATCCTACAAAACATGACAACTCAAAAAGTCAACAAACAACATTTATTTACTATGTATTCAATGACCCAACTCATTTCTATTAAAAAAAACATACACACACTCATGCGGTAAATCTCTCATGCATGAGAGTGCATCCACCAATGATTTTCTGTTCACAAAAATAAACCTATCTATGCTGTGAGTATGGTGTCGATTCAGTGCAGAAGTCTAAACCCCTCTTTAATGTTAATGTTTATTGATATTAAACAGTGATTAAATGAAAAAGCCTGTACCAACACTTTTGCATTAATCCACTTTAATGTGGCGCTAAAATAACACTTGGCTTTTAGCAGCATTCTTTGAAATCTTGATACCAGGAAATCAAATCTAATTAGCACTGTTAAGCAACTGGTAGGAAGGAGGTAAAAGCTGTGTAGAAGATGATCAGCAATTTTTTATTCACTCACATACATTTGCTTCTGACTGCACCTGGGAAATATGGCTGAAATTACTCTCAAATTATTATAACTTTTTTTAATGTAATTATCACATTTATCACAGTGTGGGCTATAGTTTAATGTAGATGGATTGAGTAATTACTGATTAAACTCAATGAGATCACATACGAGCACAAATATTGGTTTACACTCAATTATAGTGTCACACTGCAACATCTTCATAATGCTTATTGCAGCACGTAGCTTTGTAGTTTTCTTAAAAACAGCATTTGAGGTGGTTGGGGTGCAAAGTGTCAATTGCATTAGACACAGTAGGCTTCTCTACCATCCACACGTCAACAAAAATGATTAGAGCTCTTAATTTGAGAAATACAGCCCAAAGAATTCAATATTAGCCTCGTCCCTAAAGCTGCATTCCTTATCCTCACTCTCTCTCATGAAAGGGGAAAGCACAAATTTAACTTAATGTAATTACTTGCCTTCTATTTATTCGCCCACCTACATCAGTCCGTCTGTTATTTGCAGATACAAGCAAATACATATCAGCTCTGTGCATGCCAACTGTGCAATATTTTCAATATAACTTAGCAAGCAAATCAGACAGCCTAAGTATTAACTAAATAGCTATGTTAACTGTAAACAAAAAACACCCCAAGTTAAAGCCTGCAGTCTGCACCAACAATAGGGCCGTGTAATTACCGCATGAATTAATCTCTTTTGCTCGTTTAATTCTTTTGTTTTTTAAACACCTGTGTCGACACAAGAAAAGTGAGTCATTCTGTTAAAATATTGCGAGACAGCCAGCGCGTGTGTGTGTGTGTAGGAAGGGAGCTGGGAGGCTGTAATGCAGAGTTCACTGACAACCATCAGGGTGGTTTTTATTGCATTCCTTGCGTGAGCCAAACACAATTTTTGCATTGTAGTGGGAACGGGTACTGAGTTCTCCGGACCCACCCATTTTTTTTGTCAGGAGAGTGTCAGAACAGCATCAGCCACTCACTATCAGTGCTGGCTATGAGTGAAAGAGTCCACCTTCCCACAGCAGATCAATAAACAGAATAAATTATTTGGGATTAAGTGCAGAACTGCAGCAGTCTGTAAATCGGAGGTGTGAGCAGTTCCAGTCTGTTTAAGCTCTATTGTGAGAGCAAAGCTTCAAAACAGTGAGATTAAAAAAAAAGAATTGTCTTTGTGCAGAGTTTAAAGCCTGTACATGGATGGATGAATGACGCATAGACCTTTGATTGTTTAAATGTTTTATCTTTACACAAAAGCCAGCTCCTGACACATTTTTTCGATGTAGTATCTGCTCGGTGTGAGGATATAAATGTCTTTTATGCTTGTAATTTATAGTCTTTCCATCTCTCAGAGACTCTTTTCTAACAATTTGTGTGTAATGCTTTTAGTTTTATGGTCTTGTCAGGTGTGTGTTGGCCACCCTGTTTCATATAAAGTTTGTAATGGGACAGGATTTTGTGGGTTATTTTTCAAATAAACCCAAAGCTTGCAACATTCATGCTTGTGTTTATTGGACAAGCACGCTTTAGCAGACTAAAGTAAAGCCTGCTTTAGCCAAAATCAGATTGAGTAGTTAAAGCAATGAGCTTTGCTTTGGTCTGATAAAGTCTCTCCGTTGGGCTATGGAACGCCACTGCATTTTCAATAAGCTCAATCTACTTATTTGAGATCAGATGGGTGCAGGTGGCTTAAGTTCTTATTTCCAACAAGCCCTAAGGAGATCCGAAGTACTTATTGTTATTCAAGAGGCATACTTAAATCATGAGCCCCCAAGTTACAGTTTGCACACTGGGGTCAAAACAATAACTTAAATCATTAACCCCTTTCTTCTTTTGCGTGAACGTTAGAGCTTAGATTCTCTGCCCGAGCCCGAACCCGACCCGAACCCGACCCGTGGGCTGGGTCGGGCTGTAATTAAACTGCCACTATCCTCGGGCTCGGATGGGTCGGGCTCCTCATAATAGACCTAGGCTATGGAACCAACTACTTATCACACCTGGGGGGGGGTGAGTTGTTGACGGTGACAACGTGTGTGTCGGCTTGGTCGAGTGAACCAAGTGCAGCACAATGCTGGTATATGACGGCAAAAAGACAGCGACCTCGACACGTAAGAGGCACATGACGAAGGCTTGCCATGGAAAGAAAGACGGGAGTCAGCCTTCAAGGTCCACGTTCATATCCTTAAAAAAATGTCAGGTTTAAACCGGGCTCAGGCTCGTAATTACAGTCAAAGGGAAGGGCCAGGCTGGGTTCGGACAGAGCATGCACTGGCTCGGATGGGGTCAGGCTGGATTTTTTGGGCCCAATCTAAGCTCAGAAGCTAACAGAAGCTAAAAGTAGAGATGCATAGTCATCTAAATGAATTAAAAAGTAGTCATTGGTTGAAAATAATGCTCAAATCTCAAAAATTGTTGTGCCAGGTACCATCCATCTTTTGATATACTCTTTCCATCCATACATCATTCTGATTATCTCTTTCTTTCTCCTCACTCACGTCGATAACGAGGGACGTGTGGTAGATACAGGCCTTGATTTCAGATCTGTCTGTGCATTTCATCTCATTCCCAGACTCATCAGCTCTGTAATCTACTGCATTATAACTTATTTGATTATGTCAATACCTGTACTGTTGGTGCCGTGTTTATGGGTGTGTGTGCAGTTGTGTGGGTTTGTGTGCTCGAAGCTGGGAGAGGTAACCCAGAAATGTCATCACACAAAATCTAGGCAGCAATTCTGGCTCCTTAGCGCAGTGTGGATGTGCATCCATACTTCACTCATTTGCCAAAAAACAAAAACAACATCCCTTTATTTATCATGTCAGCCAGCCTGCTTTTGCACTAAATTGCGCTCAATGCCAACAAGAGGGTGTTTGGTGAGGGGCTGAGAACAAGACAGAGTGTATCTGTTTAAAGAAATGTTTAAAAATGTTCTTGATATATTTTTTGATATCAACAATCTGTATATGCCAGATTTTAACTAAGAGCCTGTTCTTCAACTCAGATATGAACAAACTGCCCTGGGCTGGTGCCAAGTACTTTTCAGAAGGTTATATGAGGTAATAGTATAAAGTATACGCATGCTATCTATTGAGAAGTAAAGTACAATTTTTAAAAGTGGAATATCCCCAGTCCAGATGTTGTAGTTTACCCTTGGGGTCTGCAGTACTAGGCGGGGGTGGGGAGGGAGAGCTGAAAGCCAGGATGGGAATTGCCTTTAATGTGAAGTTCAATAAACAGCAACCACTCACCTTCAGACTTCAAAGTAAAGCCCATTAGAAAACTTGCAGTCCATTGTTACTTATAAAAGGAGCAAGGGTTGCAACAAGTTGCGCCATTATGGTAATTGTTAGGTACAGCTATAGAAGTAGTGATTAGGGTGTAGGTGCTGTGATGGGCCAACAAAAGCCCTGATGAAGTGAAACATGTCTGAGGCAGTGAAGACAAGCAACAGCTCTTAGGTGCTTGTTTCAGGCCCTGTCTACATGGATACAGATATTTTTCTCCTACGTTTTAACAACCTTTATTTTACAATATATATATATATATATACACACGGTATATATATATATATAAATATATATAATACACTAATGTAGCGTGTAGAGTGTATAGGCAAAGGTTGCCTTTTAAAAAAAAAACAATAGGAGATCTCATCACAGTTGAGTCCTGTTCGATATAAGGACAAAGGAGCTCAAACATGCTAAAGTTTTCCTTCCACTCCTCCTCATTAACATTGCCATTCTTAAAATTGTCCCACCATCTGCTGGTTCGACCGGGTTTGATCCATTTCTGGCGCACTTTAAACCACAGACGTTAAAGGGATAGTGCACCCAAAAATGAAAATTCAGCCATTATCTACTCACCCATATGCCGAGGGAGGCTCAGGTGAAGTTTTAGAGTCCTCACATCCCTTGCGGAGATCCAAGGGGAGAGGGGGTAGCAACACAACTCCACCTAATGGAGGCTGACGGCGCCCCAGATTCAAACGTCCAAAAACACATAATTGAAACCACAAAATATCTCCATACTGCTCGTCCGTAGTGATCCAAGTGTCCTGAAGCCCCGACATAAAAAGTTGTTTCTACCCCTTCTCCTTTGGGATCTCCGCTACTATCCCTTTAAGGTGAAGTAAAAACACTGAGCACAGCAGATGCCTCGGTTCGTCCGTGGAGTGGTGCAACAATGCTAAGTTTAAGTGTAAAGTCCTCATTAAAACCAAGCAATGCTTACAAACCATTAGCAAACTGGCAGTCTGCCAGTGTTGTTGTTTCTACCATATTCTTGTTTTACACAAAGCAACAATGGGCGTGTAAACGCTCCGTTTTACATGTCCACACAGATAAACACTTACTGGAGTTTTGAAAAATCTGCATTAAAGGGGGTTTTAAACAGTCTTTGTATTAGCAACCTTAAACTCCATTTGTGTTTGGATGAGAGGCCAAACTGTAGAGGAGAATATGTGTTTATAAATATATCTGTATACATGTAGACAGGGTCTCAGATGAGACTGAAAGACAGGACGTGACAAATATCTGCTAGAGTTTGTAAGAGGAAGAATTAGAATTCAGCTTAATGCCAATGGGCAGCATACAGTTTGTGTTGTCCTGCTATTTAGCTTCTTTAAAGTAGAAGTAGAAGATATACTTTATTAATCCCTGAGGAGAATTTTTTTTTTTCACTCTGCTGTCATATACACACAGGCCAGAAATACACACACATGACTTATACATGCATTAAATGGAGCGAGAGGGGCTACACGTGGACAGGCCCCCCGAGCAGTTGGGGGTTTTGGTGCCTTGCTCAAGGCAGGAGGCAAACTGGCACCTCTCCAGCTACCAGTCCACACTCCACATTTGGTTCAGCTTGAGCCAGCAACCCTCCGATACCTAACCCAACTCCCTATGGACTGAGCTACTGTTCAGCTGCTGCTGCATTGACTTTATTTCAATGAGAAAACAGGCGAGCTGATTGTCACTGGAGCCACTTGTGTAGGACATGTCAATATATTTTTAAAAGGACAGCAGTTAAAATAATGGGATGGTTTTATTATGAAAAAAGGAATTTATGAGTAAACAAGATCATACAACATCTCTATATTAAAAATAGTCCCTTGTTACACATTTATCAGCATTTTAACAATGCTGCAATGAGTTTTGTCTGTGTATTTCCTGAAAGAGTCCTCTCTATAGACAGCAAGGCTCACAGACATACTAGTGATGAGATATAGCTACCCTGAACATGTGGAACACGCCAAAAAGTTCGCTGCAGGTATGACTGCATTGTATATCACCATATACCGGTCTTGGTTTGTGTGATTGAAGTCATCACTGAGGAGCCTGCGGCTTACCACTGAAATACAAGGGGCACGGACACAGTGTGACACTTCTGCCACAGTGTGCCCACAGCAGAGCGCGTCCATTATGATCAACTGAAGCTGCTACACTGACCACAGAAACCGCGCACACCTGTGAGTTCATCGTGCTGCTCATCTCTATTTTTACTGCGTGGCCCTCCAACAGGCCGAAACTACACAGAACTGTGTGAAAAACAAGTAGTCTGTTTTTAAAAGGATTCAAGAAATACCTCAGTGTACCAAAGCAACCTCGTGGGTGTTTTTAGGTTTCACATTAAAATAAATCAATCAAATCAATGCATCCTGTAGTTAAAACGATCCAGTTAATTAATTCAGTCCCAGTTAATATAGCCCACACTTTCAATCCCTGCATAACCAACTGCATCATGACTTGGCAAAAGTCAAGGATGGAGTGTGTAGCAGGTAAAAAACCCTGCTCTGTTCCACCTATTGGACATTCCGCATCTGCGCTCCATGTATTTTGGCCATTAAGGCATGAGTCACAGTACACCCTGCACACACTGTCACAGGGTTGATATAGATAGATACAGTCCAGTGAGATGAACAAATTGAAAACTTTATCTTAATAGATAAAACAGATGTTGACAAAGTTTTCCTTTGGGGACACAATTTACAGTTGAATGAAAGTAATTCAGTCAGGAAGACTTTAGTCAAAGAAAACGTTATCTCATTTTGCAGTGTTATATTTGGCGGTATGGCTCTGTTCTGGGGCCTCTCTGCTTTTCCTTGGGCTTATGCAGAAAGCCTCTTCCACGCACCTATGTGGAGAGCACACCTCTCTGCCCTTTTGCCTGCCTGCGTGGAAAGCCTAAGGCGGTGAGAGCACACCTGTCTGCCCTTCCACGTGCAAATGAGGAAAGCCTGAGGCAGAGAAAGCAAACCTCCCTGCCCTTCCATGTGCCTACATAGAAAGCCTAAGGCAGGGAGAGCAGCAGCAAAGACCTCCCAGGAACAGAACAGAGCAGCATCAATGACAAACAGAAATGACATGGATAAGTCAGATACAGCCTGAAAAGGAGGAGCTGGGGTGGAGGCGGGTTGCAAAGCAGCTTGCAGAGGACACAGCAACAGTAGGCAGGCCAGAGCAGTTTAAATAGGGAGCCCTGAATGAGATTCGCCTATAGTTGCATAGAAAGGAATCATGTGATCTATCAGCTGACTCTGTTCCATCAACCAGCTGTTCCATCAGTTGATTGGCTGTTTGAGATCAGGTGATGTAGCTGGGCTGTGAGCTGAGCTGAGCTTGACATCTTGTCCTGCCTTAACTAGCACTATGCTCAGTTAAAGCGAATACTTAGCATATTCCAACACATTTCAAATTACAATAATATTGTATTGTGACTTTAGTATCGTGATAATATCGTATTGTGGATCCTCTGGTGATTCCCACCTCTACAGAATACATTATCATTGACCGTATTGTACAGTATGAAGCCACATCACTGGTTTTGTCACTCTTGTCTGCATATTTTAAAGACTTAGTACATTTTAGGGAAACAATGAGAGGCAGCAGATGGAAAGACAGGACAAAAGACATTAATTCAATAATAACCCAGCAGTGACATGAAAGGAGAGGATTTTTAACTACGACACTCTTTGTATTGTCATTTAATGACAATTACTGCAACAGTATCTTGACAGGGACCTCTTAAGCGTTATCCATGAACTGCAAAGCTGTCTAGACCTTATTTACTGTTTCTTCACACTTTTATTTTCAGAAATTTTGCTCGCACTTTGTTTTGTTTCCGTGTTGTACATCTGAGTTAAATCCACCGACACCATTCACCATGCTGAGTGATGTCTCCTATTTTGCTTCTAAACCAGGTAGTTTGTCAGTGTGGTCTCTGTATAATTCACCACTGTTTGAGGTATGAAATATTTACGAGTGTGATCTTTCTAACCCGTCTCAGCTGTTCTAGGTCGGTAGGTGTGCTCCACTGCAGATGCAGGCAAAGCCTTAACTGAAGTGCGTTGTGAACAATATGCTTGTAAATCCTGTACTGTAGTGCTGAAGCTGTGAATGGTATGACAAGTTAAATTAGCGGTTCGAAAGTTTAAATCACAGTGCATATTTTTAACCAGGTTCAAAGCACTGAAGAGGAATCTTTGTGGGATATCTCACCCTCTCCTTCTCTATCTCTCTGTCTCTCTCCCTTTCTCTCTCACACACACACAAACTCCAGAAGTTATAATTATAACACATCAAACCACAGTTCCAAGGTGGCTGCTGCAGCTGGGCAAAGATTTGGCTTGATGTTATGAATAAAACAATTTCATAGCTTTTGCTTGCTCTGTGTATTGGACTTGTATGTTTGATTGTGGAGCGTGAGCTTATTGCGCAGATGCATGCTTGTCTGTTTGTGTCTGACGCCTGTGGAGCTGCCCGTGTGTTTGATTGGTTTTCAACACGTGTGTAAAGTCTGACATAGTTTATTTGCATTCTCCTGCTTAGCTTTGCTTCCACAGCTGGAGTAAAATGAGTGTTTATTCAAAGAGATGCAGAATAATCACTGAAAAGTAGCTTCAGTGTAACATTTTGATGTCCAGTAATCAAGCGTGACTGTACATCATCACTCATAAAGCTACTGTAAACTGAGCCTTGTCTTGCTCAACACAGTGGCTCTTTGAGGAAGGAGTGCCCGCTGCATAAAATTCACTGACCAAGGAGTAAGCAGGATGAAGAAATTCAATTTGTCAAGGCTTGCCCTTTCCAGTACACACAATGCACAGCTTAGGCCAGCGGGTGTGAAGTATGAGTGGAACAAGGATCAGAAAATATTGTGTAACTACTTCTTAGTGTACTTCTAACATGCATATAGTGTAATAGAGCAACAACACATGCAGCGTTCTATTTTCACAGTTTAAATTGCTGGTATGACCTTAACCAAAAAAGCAACAGTAACATATGAGAGAACTAGTGGTGCAGCATTTGTTAAGGCCTTTACACACTAGGGGTGTTTTTTGGCAAGTAATTCCCATGGCAATGTGTGAGAAATTCTTGAACTTTTAATTTTGCCAAAAAATTCAAACTGGACGAGTATCACGCAGCAAAGAAGTGACAGTTTGTTTGTTTGTTTTTTCGAGACAAGGTTGAAAAATCTGCATGTTATTTTAACTTCTGCGGTGGTGTGTCTGTGTCACTCTGCAGTTACACCTCCAAAACACCAGTCGGCGGTGGAGGACTGTGTTAAGTGCTGTAAAGTTTAGTTCAACTCAAACTTATATTTACTTTATATAGTTGATTCAAAACACACATTAAACATGGCTTAATAGAGAAATTTCAAACACAAGTACGCAAATTGGCTTCACGATAAATCGCAGAACTGACAGACACACACTTGTCTTTATCTGGACACATTTCCCCCACCAATACAACATGCTAATGTTATTAGCACAAGTCTATGGCATTTTACATTGTATAAATTAGCCTAGCGTCTAGCGAGCTTTTCCTCTTCTCATATAAAACCAGGGACAACAGCAACATTCAACATAGGTAACGGCACTCAATGTGGCTCCATTACAACTCACAACATTCACCGACAAAACAACTGTCTTATACTAAACACGTTTTCCAAGCAAATACAACATGCTAACCTTATTAGATCCAGCCTATGGCATTTTACATTGTATAAATTAGCCTAGCAACGAGCAGAGATTTCCTCGCTAGGATAAATCCCAAAGTATAAATCCCTGAAGGATAAATCACACACACGACTTAAAATGCTGTTTTAGTGGAGGCTTTACTGTCTTCACAATTTATTGTTTCTTATCTGTGAAATACAAGTAAATACAAGCTTCGTTTCCACTGAGGGAAATGGTTTCAGCTTACAGAAACAGACAGGAGGTCCGTGTCACCGCGATGCTGAGCGTGAAGGTGGGCGAGTCCAACTTTCTGTCAACAAAAGTTCACAGGTAACTTAGCCTGTCCCCCCGCCGCAGGGAAATAATGGATTAATCCTGGAAAGCTGCTGATGTAGCACTTTTCTCCTTATGAAAGTAACATGGCGATTATTCGTCTAATGAGAATTTGGTCGGATGAGAGCATAGCGACCAAATAATCGACTAGTCGACCAGGAGACTACAGCCCTAGATTTTTCTGAGCTTTCACACCACGATTGCGGCATTGACCAATCACGTTGTGCATAACAATAACAACACAGAGCCTCAGCAGTCGGACCGCAAACTTGACAAGGCAGTGCATATACCAGATCCACCACTTCCCTTCTTACCTTTCACGATCAATCCCCAGACGTACACTATACACTGCTTAACTGTTTACCAGAGGGAACACAAATTCACTCAGAGCATTTTGTTGAAAGGAAACTCAAAAAATAGCTTACAGTTGCTTAGGCTATACAACCACTTACTCCAGACAGACTGCCAGGCTCTGCTCAGGGTCAATGGGATCCTGGTAGTTGGTCCTCTGCCTCCTCAGATGCAGTGCGAGAATCCTTAAAAAGACCTCGAATGGTTGTCTTTATTTTTCTAAAGAGAAATGAGCTGGCACACAACTATTTGAACCTTTAACTGAAGTGTTGCAACTATTGCAAAATCACATCACTGCTGGTATGAATAGTTTTCTTGAGAAATTTTTGCAGGTGAGTATTTCACATTTTCTTGTATTTGTCACATCCCTGTTGTGTAATGACCTTTAGCTGTATGACCAGAGACTTTAAAGGAATAGAAGGACATTCTGTTCAGTATCAAGCTGTAGTTGTTAGGTCTTTAGTTGGATAGGGTTTGTAGCTAGGGACAGCAGACCTTTAGCTTGTGTCTCATTTGTTTAATCTGTACAAAAACCAAAGTTATAAAAATGATTTGCAGTTTTACAGGAGGTTATGTGAAGGACAATTTAATGAAGTCTCGTATCCACCGTCAGTGTGCCAGACAACCTGCAGAGATTCCAGAAAGTCATAACTCCTAGCCAAGAAATAGTCTGGCACGCAATTCCCCGTAAAATGGCAAATTGGTTTTTGCTATCACTTTGATTCATGCATGGATTAAACAAATGAGATATACTGTGACAATTAGTGAGCTTTAAAGGTGTTTGGAGGCATATTTTGGTTCTTTCAGACCGAGCTGGGCTAGTTGTCTCTTCTTGTTTCCGGTCTTTATGCGAAGCCAATCTGCTGCTGGCTCCAGCTACATACAGAGCAGAGAGACATGAGAGTGGTATCGATCATCTCATCTAACTCTCCTCACACATACCTTCCAAAATGTTTCCTTTAATGCAAAGAAAAAGTAATAATCATACATTAATATGTGATTAATATTGAATTAAATGGTTTTTCGAGGTTTGATTGAACTTAGGATAGAAGCTATGTGTTTCTTCCCATCTCTTTCACATGCAGGAAAAAAAGACTAAACATTTGAATTTGCCGTACAAGTGGATCCTTTGTGGATTTTGAATCACAGTGTTGCTCAGTCACAGAGTGCATTTGTGTGGCATAATTTCCCTTTCATCCAAAATGCCACATGGAAAACATCAAGACAACAAGAGAGCTAATGAGGTAAACATTTAGCGAACAGGGTCACAGAAATGCCTTCATGTGCTGTTGAATATGCATTAATCCTGTGAATTAGTGACACACTTTTCAAGTAAAATGCTTTTCCCCCCTTGCCCATTTTTTTTCCTTTCACTCTCTCCTCGCCTGTTAATCTGCACTGGCACTTCCCATCACAGACACCTTCCTCTTCAGCGGTTGCTGTGAAGATTCAGATGAGATGTGAGCTCCACGTCTTTATACATGTTTGATGAATCTTTTTATTCCACTTCTGGGATACAAGCTAGAATGTGGGAGATCTTGTTTGGAAAAAAGGTACAAAAGATGGGAGGTTTCCAAGTTTGTAATGAGGCTAGCAAGGCTCTCCTGGCTCACGAGCAAACTAGGGCATCTGTAATGAGCGTGCAGAGAAACGATGGGGTGGGGGTGGGCGGGGGGGCAGAGAGAGCGGGGAGAGGCATGTTGCAAACCTGAAGTGAGACACAAGCTCAGCTGTCCAGTGGATGTTAAGAGGAAGGAGGGGCCAGGCGTACTGTAGCTCCCACTCAGCAGGAGATGAATGAATTTGGTCATTTCCACTGCCTTTCAGACCTAAAGTGTGTTTCCCAGAAACCCCTAGCTTGATTTTAACAGGGCATACAGAATTTTAATATATCTATAATATTTTTCAGATGGGTGGTGAAAGACCTAACAGTGGTTATCAGTGTATGAAAGCACAAAAACTACCATCAGCAGAAGGTTTAAGAGACATTCATAGGAATTTAAGTGCCTGTTATTTCGGGTAGACACTATTCCTAGTTTTGCACTGGCATGTACGTGTATGTTACGGCATGATAGTCCCACGCAATCCTGCTACATATGCCTGCAAACAATAATAATAATACAGAAACCTGATCTGAATTGAATGTTGCTGCATTTCCAAAGTGACATTTCTCTCTCCGTGCATCATTGAAAAGAATATTTTGAATGCAGCGAAATGTTTATGAGCCATAGCGTCTCTTAACTTGCAAGAACCTGAAATAGGATGCAATATGAATTATGTTAATTAACACAATCCATCATAGGGTCTTGATGTTATGTTTCTCTGCCTGTCTTTAACAAACAAATGACAGAGATTTGGTTACCATGGTGATTTATCTTAATAGATCGCTAAATTAGTATTGTAATCACAAGGCATGTACATGTTTTAAACATTTTTTCCCCCTTTCATACACAACTACTGTTGATATCATTGTTTTGGATGGTTACACTACACAGATTTTCCATGATGAAGATCAGTGGACTCATATTTGTCAACTCCACATTCCTACTGATGCATAAATAACCATGTAACAATATTAGGAGTGTCTTAATCATCATTAATTAAATCCTATTATTGGCCTAAAGGGATAGTAAACCTAAAATAAATACTCTCAGCAGTTAACTTGCCTCTGAGCAGTTTTTATCACTTACCTGCCGAGGCCATCACATAAAATAAATAGCTTTACAATATAAAAACAGCAAAGGGCGATCGGAGGTTAGCTTGGTGTGTGAGACCCAGTGTCATGAGCGGATGCTACTGTATATATGAAAGGAAAAAGCTCAGGTATAGTGCATTGTGCTGGATCTGAAGGGTTACACCATCTGGACTTGGGTGAAGAAGGTTGCCAAATCCAATTTTCTACTACTCCGTGAATTAGGCATTCATAAAAGGGGCACAACACAGGCAGGGAATTAACCTTGTAACATTTATATTAGGGGGTGCTTCTGCATCTGATTGTGTTTTATAGTAGTTTAAAATGGCAGCATGGCGTATTATCCCTTTTAATCTCCTCATATAAGTTAGCATAAGTATTTTAATATCTTAAAATCAATGCATCTAAAATGCTACCACAGTTTTGGAACCGACGCACATTTTTATTCCATAGTGACTTCTTGGTTTATACTGTACATGTGTAACTGTTTCACCTGAGGAAAGCTCGAGTCCTGGGTCCCAGGTTGCTGCAAAAGCCGGTGAACCCTCAAGACACCGGGCTGAGTGCATTATCGCTGCCCCTGGCCCATGATGAGGAGAGGTATCGATCTTATCCTCAGACGAAAGCCCTCTGTGCACCTCTGCGGGGCTTAGAGATGGCTGAGGCAGGATGCACAGTAATGAGAGCAATAGAGGGCAGAATGGAGGACCAGCTTATTCCTAACAAGGATGGAGACCTTTACGCTGAAGAAAAGAAAGAGGCTTGCTGGGTATTTTTGTTTGTTTGTTTTCATTTAACCCCTACCTTCAAGCCGCTCAGTCCTTTCTTTGTCTGAGCACAGTTTAGGTCTTAACCACACCATGCACTGTAGCCTTGACGGTCTTATCTGGAATTTAGGACCCCTGTGGGAATATATCTCAGCACAGACTGTTTGAAAAGTAAATTTAGTTTACTCCCAGTATGAAGTCAGAGGAGCAGTGGTGGTGGTCTCAAACGATTAAAAGCATTTCTCAGAGAAACTGGTTTGAGCTTAGCCAGACGTAAGAGGGTAGGATACCTCTGGCTGGGAAGAAAGATCCCCGCTCCTTTGAGCGCTATGGTGGGAGGCTTTTGTGGCAGCAGAAGTTGTTTTTGAGACAAGGACTCCAAAGAAAAGACTTTGTGTGTGCAAGCCTTTGAGATGATGATTATGTTGGGTGAAGGCTCTAACCTCAAAGTGACCAAAGCTCAACCACACCATGCTTATTACGGGTTCTGATTCTGGGCCATGACTGCTGTAGGTTTTGGTCAGGATTTTCCAGGGCTTACATCATCTTGTATAGGGGTGGGGGGGAAGTTATAGAGTTGCGACAAAAGTTTGTTTCATGTCCAACAACATGACATATGCATTCTAGTGTTCTCATGATACCAACATTTTCACCAAGACCAAGTTAAGTATCTCATACTTGATACCAAAATGATACTTGAAACTGAAACAGTACTGATTTGATAGCTGATACCTAATAGATGAGAAATGAAATATCCACTAGCATTGATCACATTCACAAAGTTAGATGTGAAGATCAAAACCACTCTCATGCCTGTAAGGCAAATATGAAGCTGCCACCAACAGCCAGTTAGCCTAGCTTAGCATAAAGACTGGAAACAGAAGGAAACAGCTAGCCTGGCGCAAATTCGAGTTTCCTAGGATTGTGAAGGCATGACTCACCCTACCAGCCCTCTGATTGCCTGTTACTCATTGCCTCTGTTGGTTGGATTGGTTGGGTTTAGGCAAGAGGAGTGAAAATTGGTCAAGGTTAGGGTAACAATGTCAGGGTAAGCCAATCAGCGTAGGGCAGATCATGCATTCGCTATCCTAGGAAATGCAAATTCGCTGAGCCAGGTTCCTGTCCAGTGGTACAAAAGTCTGGTTTCTGGCCCCTCAAAGGTCAACACGACAAGACAATACGCAATTTGTCGATGGCTCATATTTGCACGTCAAAATTCACCAAAGTTAAACTCTGCACAAAAGCGCCAAACAGATTGAATTTGCAGTGATGAGCAAAGTTACTGATTACATAAATTTAATAGCAGTGAAACGGCTTCAGTTTAAAATGTCTCTGTTATAAATGCTAGCCTGACCGGGCCCTTAGATTTTGGCCCGTTTGAAATGAGGAAATCAGTGCTTGGACCTCTCTAAATATTAATATCAGCCCATCCTGCCTCAGTTCCATGAGCTGCAGAAATCTGTTAAACTCAATGGCGGGGAAAGTTTAAAGGACTGCCCTCAGCAATTGACTGACTTCACAAGAGCACCAAAGGTTTCTCTCATCTTCAAAATGTCCCTGCAACGCAGACCTAGATCTCTTCTCTCTGGACGAGGTCTTCCCAAAAGCTTCCGCAGACTTAGCGGCCAGCATGCTCTCTGTTATCAATACCCATTTCATCTGTTTGATGTGCTGCTTTTTCTCAGCCTCTCGCCACAGTCTCTCTCCTCTCTGGTGCCTTTTAATTCCAGTCAACATTCCTGCATGCTCAATTTTTTTTTATTGCCTTTGTGCACATCTTTATAGCGCTGTTTCTGAACAGTAGGCTGTGTTATGTGTTCGGCTCGCTAGGACCACACTGTCTGCCTTTCTACTCTTCTGTGGATGTTTAGCATTTTCAGCCCTCTCTACAGTAAACATCTTCTCTCTCCCCTTGCTTTCCCCTCCCCAAGGCCAAAGCGAGCTTATTCCCTCTAGCTATTACATCCAATTAGGAGGAGTGAGAGTTTCACCCCTCCTCCCTTTCTACACTAACAATGTGGAATACACTGGAATGAGTCAGGGTTTTTCTCTTCTCTTCTTTGATGTGAACAAATTACGCTTCAGACACACACTTGGCAAGGAAACAAAGATCCAGTTTACTCTTTCAAGTTTGGATTCTTTGTCATTTGGTGAACAACAAGATACACAATGCAAGAAGAGATCACTTAGTGCGAATTGATGGCTTCTTTTATTTCGGCTGTTCTCTTTAAACTTTAAAAAAAATCTTGTTTAAAATTGGATGTGAGTGATAGCAGTATAAATACATGTGTATATATATTTTGTAGGGGCGTTGTGATAACATTTAACTGATCACAAACTAGGATTATTTCATTGCTAAGCCCTATCCCTGAAGCACAAGCTTTTTCCAACCTTTTCATGAACACTGTCAGCTGCTCTGATATTATCCATGGCATTTATGCAGACTTAAAGTGGTGTGGTTCCTGTTGCTTGTTCTTCCCTCTGCAGAACATGTCTATGAGCCACCATCAGAGGCCCTTTAGTTGAATATAAAGCAGGGCTGCATATTTGAAGAGTATTCAGGATGACCTTTAAACATCTCTTTCTTTTGCAAAATCCATGGTCTACAAATGACCCTCACTTAACATTTTTTCTAATCCAGAAAATAATTTAAAGAGCACTTTAAAAATAAAGTGCACGCAAGCTACACGTGACCCGTATCGACACTGCCTTTACAGCTGGTATAGATGAAAGAAATGGAATGAAAACGTACTTTCCTTTAATCATTTTACCCGTACAGTACAGTAGTTTATGCATCATTCTGCAGGTGTCAAGTGCTTGTGAGGACTAAATCCTCAGAAACAGATGGCAGCTCTGGTAGGTGTTTGCATTAAGTGTATCCAAAGCTCGTGACAGCAGCTTTTGGTGCCACAAATGATAAAGCTGGATCACGTTTGGCTTGTTGATTTGGTATAATGTTTACAGGTGCTAAAAAGGAACATCGTCACAGCATCAGTGAAAACTGTGTGAAGTTCTTGTTTTCAAACAGTAGGACTCAACCTTTAGAGTTCTATCTCAGATAATTGAAGTAAACAGAGGTTTGCGATCCAACAGGGGCGGAAAATTACCATCAAATTTCTGGAAACAGCTTGTGCAACATAATGGGGTCAGCGCACTTTAGCACTCACAGAGCTTATTTGCTTGGGTTTATTGGTCGTACACACTGTGGTTTATTGCATACATTAGGGCGAAGGTAATGACGGCGGCAATTTCATTTTGGTGTGACATGTTCCTTTAAGATGGTCGCTAGAGCTGCAATAATTAGGCCACTGACAGAAAATTAACTATTTTGGTAACTGAATAATCATTCTGGTGATTTGTTTAAGCAAAAAAGCGAAACCTTTGCTCATTTCATGCTTCTTTAATGTGGGGATTTGTCCTGAATAGCTGAATAGCTTTGGAATTTTGGACTGTTGGTCCAATAAAATATGAACAAACCATTTGAAGATGCCATCATGGGCTCTGGAAAATAACAAGGCCTGTTTCACTAACTACTAATCAATAAATCAAGAAAATAATGGGCAGATCAATTGATAATGAAAAGAATTGTTAATTGCAGCCCTAGTGGTGGCGAGCCATCTCATATGGAGCTTTTTGCTCCTGGGCTCGTACTGCTGCTGTCTGCTGCTTCAGCTTCCTTCCCTTTCTTCTTCTCTGCCTCCCTCCTCCATTTTTCTTCTTCTTGGCACTGTTGCGGTTATAATCCCTACTTACATTATTCATTTGGATACACAGATCAAATAAATATACATTCTTCTTGGGAGGGGAGGCTTCCACTGTCTTGCTTTATGTTGTCTCTGCTGTTTTAAAACCCACAGCAAGTGATGGCAGAGAAGCTTTTGATCTGACCACATACTGCAAGTATGATGGGCATTTGTATATTATAACAGCTTTTTACACTAACCTTTCTCATTCAGTAGAAGCAATAATTGTCTTTATTCTGTTCATGGTGGGAGGGGAGTTCTTTTTCAAATACATGAGGGAACACAATACATTCAGTGCAGGTAGTCTTATAGCAGCTTCTTTGTCCCTTCAAACTCTCCTGGGATCAGATTCAAACCTCAACAACACCACCCATCTGAGTTAAGTGTGAGGTTTAAGACATTTATATGGCATCCACCATAGATGTTTTGGTTATAAGATCATTTTTTCCCCCGCACAGTAGGATACAGAGCGAAAGGAGCGGTGGAAAAACATGCCTTAGAAACAGTATCTGTGCAGAAAAGGAACAGTTGCTGCACTGCCATGCATATCGGCCTCCTTGCCAAGGCATCTGGTTGTTGCTCATTAAACAGTGCAACAACCGTCATTCAGTTTGGAATTATTTCTGGAAGAATAGCAACAATTAATCTGTAAATGGATAGTTTTGTTATCAGACTGGAAGGCATTCAGCATGCTTGTGTTTTCTGTCTGTTGCCTGAGGAATCGATCAAATCTTGAATTTGATCACGACTTCAATTACCAACATCGGGGATTGCATTTTATCAAAAACTGTCTAAAAAAAAAAAAAAAAGTCCACTTCTGTATTCTTAAGGTATCCTCCAATAGGGTGTGGACAATCAATACTGACCATAGCAGTATTGAGAACATGCATTATTTTACTGAAACTCGTTTTTGCACACTGACACTTAAGAGCAGACTTAAAGAGAAAAAAAAAACATTATCGATTGCGTGTCAAAAACACAGTATGAATCAGGCCTTGGATATGTCTGCTCTCTGTATTGACCACATTACAAAAACACTTCCCTGTAGACAGTCTGATCCAATGCTTTTTCCTTATGTTATGCTTGGAATAGCAATTTGATGCTCTATTTGACCGAACATCCTCTCCGCAAGCAATCATATACAGTTTACAGTCTGTGATGTTATGGATTTCAAACAGTTTTATAGTTTCTTTCATTTGAAGCAGGCTCACTTGTCAAAGGAAAATGACTCTGAGATCGTTGCTTTGTTTTATGCCAAGTCAGTATGTTAAATTCATATTGATGTTCAGACCCCCCAACACAATATGTGCATCACAAAGGCTGTCTCTTTCTAATACTGTGGATGTTACCATTTGTTTTAAAGGTCCAGTGTGTAGGATTTAGTGGGATATATTGGCAGAAATGGAATATAATGTAATATGATAAGTTTTTTAGTGTATAATAACTAGAGTTGTACAGATACCGATACCAGTATCGGAAATGCCTCCAATACTGCCTAAAATGCGGTATTGGGTATTGGGTATCGGGTATCGGCGAGTACAGCCTATGACCAATCCGATACCACGTAATGCCTCATGTCATTACGCATACGCACGCTACAGGCAAACGAAATGGAAAGCTTGAAAAGCATTCTACTGTAGCCTTTAAAATGTCTTGGATAACACTGGATAGTAATAATAAAAAAAGTTTTATGGCATTCATTCTATTATTATGTATTTATTTCTTAATATTTTACATAGAGTTTTAGGAGTTGAGACATACAACAATTCATATCCCATCCATTTTTATTTTACGCACTGGTATCGGATCGGTACTCGGTATCGGCAGATACCTAAGGTTCAGGGATCAGAATCGGTATTGGGAAGGAAAAAGTGGTATCTGTACATCTCTAATAATCACCTGAAAATAAGAATTGCCGTGTTTTCGGTGCCTTAGAATGAGCTGTTTATATCTACATAGGGAGTGGGTCCTTGTCTACAGAGATTAGCCATGTTTCCATCAGCCTGTTTAGATGCGCATCTAGAAGTATCGCATCGGAAAATTATGATGGAAACGCCAAAATTCGAATTAAAATCCCCTGATTCGCACAAACTAAAATACGCTAGCTTTAGCTGGGTTTTGGTTGATTCGAAAAAAATGTTGATTCGCAAAACGGGGGATGGAAACAGTTATGTTCGAATGAAGTCTGATGTAGCGCACCTCTCTCCATGGTGATATCCACACTACGGGTCGGGAAGGCTGTAATGCATTTACAAGCTGGTTGCCAACCGCCAGAAAACATAGAAGAAGAAGAATGCGAGATTTGTTTTGTTTCCGGTTCTGCGCAAATTCGTAGTTTTCACCAAAGTCCGTACATTTAATGAAAACAGACAGGATTCATATTTCTTTAAATGCGCATTTCCCAATGATTCGAATCACTTTTGGATGGAAACATAGCTATTGCTATTTTGTACAGCCATGTTTCTACAGTAGCCCAGAACAGACAAACCAGTCACCAGTGTTTTTGCATCGACCTCTGTAGCCCCTTTACAACAGGAGCATTAGAAAAACTGCATTATTCAGTGTTTTTACTGGTTTAAATCACTAGTTCAGTCTGATTTGGAGAGGAGGAGACCTCTGCGGACAATTCAGCTCACAGTAAAAACCTCCTGAACATCTGGATCACAGATAAGAAGAGCACGCATCAGAGAAATGGGTGAGCTCAAATTTGTAGGTGCTAGGTAAGCTGGCCATCTGTGACATGCCAAACAGGGTAGGTAGGAGAAACAACGATTAGTAACAGGAGCTTTATTCTGTGTTTTTACCAGTTTTAATCACCTGCTGTTTTAGAGAGGAAGAGACAATACAACACAAAAACCATGTTATTAACAGAGGTAACTATTATAGTGTCATATATGTCATGTTTTACCAGTGGCACATTTGTGTTCCTGAAAAGAGAGGGTTGGGATTATTTAACATATCCTACAGTGTACAGTGCATCACTGGGCTTACTGAGCTACAGCCAATTTTAAAATTTGATAAACTAGAGTTTTGAAACACATATCATCTCTCACTGCTTTACGGAGTCGTGCATGTATTCCCATAGTAAACTGTTTTGGCAGTGCTCTCACCACTACATTGGAAAATACAGCTATCATAAAGCAAAAATGTTACACATTGTAAACCATCACAGTTGTCTGTCAGAAAAAAAAAAAAAAATGCGATGAGGTAGTTTTTCATATCGTGCAGCTCCGTTTTTCATAATATCCCGACTTTCATGTACTGTAACTTTCATTAAAGATGTTGAAATGGCACGTAAAGCATCCCAAGAAGCGAGGTGAGCTGCACGGGAAAAAGAAGAAACCCTTGATCTCATCCCGGAGTGTGGTGGGTTTTTTTTTTCTTCCCTTCCTGTCTGAACCACATGTCAAAGAGCCACTCGTTAATGGAGGACTTTACCCTGCACTCCTGCTCCACTGACAAAAAAGTAAAATGAGGATGGATGGGTTATTTACTTACAGAGAGATAGTGTTTACCACTCCACTTGATATAAAGGGATGTGCTACTGCACTTCCTTGTCATTAGTTGGGAGAACATCAACAATGCCTCCCTAATTATTGTTGGTATTGTGTCTGTGAGTCATTTCACAGTTAGCCACCCACTCCATAGCAAGATGATTTAATGTTAATAAGCACTGCGATGATGGAACAAACACTTTTAAGGGTGATGTTATGTGGGAGATGGATGCGCAATGAGCATCTGCTGGGGGTTGGAGAGTGAGCGTGTGTGTGTGGGTAGGGGGTACAAGGAAAGGTGATATCTGTAGTGCTAATGTAGCACATGTACACAGATTGCCATATGTGCCACAGTGCAGCTAACTAAATCCTCATTTGCAACAAACCACTTTAGACATTGTTTATTTTTTATTTTTTTGGTGGTGGTGGTTTTGTTTTGTTTTTTATAATTCTCTGTCAGAAAAAGATTATATCAATTCTGACAGTGTTTATTGCCAGCTGGACTGGGTTCTGTTAACTGTCTTTAAACAAACAAACAAAAACTGTGTTCGCTGTCTTTCACCAGTCCATTCTGCTTTTCCAAATATTCAGACCATGTAATGTGAGTGCCATTAAAACTTAGCGACTGTAATTGCTGATTTGCTGAATTGTGTCACTCACATTAATGATAACTCTTACCTAGAATTACCATTTCAACTAGTCCATAACAATTTATGTCAATCTTATTCTGCAGCTGCCTGCCAAGTTGATTGTGATAATGCTGCTCATTTATGGCTGAAAACACATGGAACCTTTTAAACTGCGACTTGAGTCATGCAGTAATTAAATGCAGTCCTGTGGCAAATTAAACCAGTTTGTGTGCTAATTTTATGGATTCTGTCTTTTTCAAACTACTGTATCATGATTAAAACGGCTCATGTCTCTAACTCGCTGCCAAATACGGGAAAGAAACATGAAAACTCCCAACAAAAGTTTTACTGCTTGAGATTCATAACATGAGACACTTGACAGACGCAAACAGGATTTGTCAGCCCCGGCGAGTGGTGTCTGGGCTGCCAGCATTAGCAGTGACAGCTGACTGTCAGTCTTGATGCTACACCGCTAAATGGGAATACGATCCATTACCCGGATTGTTTTTGACTTTGTCGTGGGCCGACTGGCCGTGAAGGTAAGAGTGATAAGCTTTACGGAGCTATCATGTCAGAGGGAGCTCAATTTGACTCTGTTCAGCCATCCTCGTTTGGGTTTTCGGTTGTTAGATCCCAGCTAATCATAAATTTTTCGCCAAATAACCAATTTCAAGAAGTGTAGCAGTTAAAGTATAACCTAAATGTGAAGAGGGATGTATAGACCATTTTAGGGTCGACGTCACAGTGACGTCACTCGATTAGCTGGAGGCAAAACATGACTCGCCACCACAGGGCTGTAGGCTACACAGGAGTCTTAAAATGTTGTGTTGTTGTGTTATTGGGAGCCAGAATAGAAGGAGTCATGGCTCAAAGCTTAAATTTTACTGCATAGAAATACAACAAAACAAAGACAGCTATGGTTAAATGCAATAAGACAAAAGGATGGACGGAGGCAATCATTAAAAATGCTCACATGTGCGCACACACTTCATATCAGGTTAGGGAAAAAGTATTTCCTGTTGTAGGGATGAATCACGTTATGTTCATTGGGTAGGTATTAAGAGGAATATTGGATTTCTTTTTAGCGCATTAGCTAACGTTAGCTTCAATAGCAAAACAAACTGGAGGAAACTGTTCAGGAGTCGTCCTCCTTTGTAAGATTGGTATAGTAATCAACCACAAAACTTCCTGTGACATCATCCATCCACTGAGTGAGAGCATACGGGTCGGCCAGTCCGGTCCCATTGGTCAGTGTTTACGTTTTCTAGTAACATTTGCAGTCCCGGAGACTGAGCGACCTGACATGGTGTGTTAGTGAATTCAGTTTGACATTCGGAGCGTTGTATTTCTATATAAATTAAAGAATGGTTAAATTAATCATGCATTTACTCTGCTTGGCGCTCTGCTGCTCCGTCACCCCAGACAGAGTGCCGAGAGTGCTCTTTGCCACTCCGAGAGTCCGGTGCTCTGGATAACCGAAAGGTACATTCAGACAGCACTCTGAATTTACAAACGGTCCACTTTGTGCCAGAGCGCACTCCAACGTGTGAATATTTCTGAATGCACCACTTGCACCATCTTCCTCCATTGTCTTAAACAAGCCAACAGAACAAACAAGCCAACAGAACGTGTGCCATGTTTCTACAGTAGCCTAGAAGGGACAAACACAAGCTCTACGGCATCTGAAAAACACTGATTTCTTACCTGAAACTGCTTTAATCGGTGTTTTTACTTATTAATCACCTGGTGTGTTTGTTTTAGAGAGGAAGAGACCACTGCAGATTATTTGGCTCCTGGTATAAACCATTTGAATATGAACACTGAAGGATTTCTACCTAAGGGTTCATATGCGGCACATAGGCGAACTTACAGATGGTTGCAATCTGCAGTCCTCAACGCTAGATGCCATTAAATCATACAAACTGCTCCTTTAGGACAATCAAATAAGAAGGTATCTTACTTTTACTAATGTCTACAAATGTGAATGTGAGGGGCAACCACTCATACAGTATATAACACTTCTAATAAAAAAAAACTGTATTTTAATAAACTAAACATTAAAATGAAGTTCCTTTCCAGTGTACAAAACATCCATTAGGTCATCAAACACATCATGAAACAGTCGCCGTCTCCCACAACTGAATAATGGATTGCTATCATAATTATAATTATTGCAATCATCGTGTTGACCCCTCACCCACACAAATGTGGATACATCAAAACAATACTTCCATCTATATTATGAAAGCCTTACAGGGTTGTGGGGTTAATGCTAATGCTAAGGGAACAACACTGAAAAAGTGCAGATGTGCCCACTCATAACACTCCAAATGTATTTACCTCATCACATTAAACCTCGTGTCTTAGAATTATACATATTTTTATCTTTAATGAAAATGGACAAATCAAGCACAGTGTTAATCTCACTTCTACATTCATTTAACCAAGCCTCTCCAATGCTAACTTTTATCTTCTGTTTACACCATCTGCTGTATCATTCAGCCTAGCAGTCATACTGATGTTTCAGACAGGTTACTATTTGTACTCCAAACCTTTTGTCATCTTAACAAGTGATTTTTGAGAGAGCTGACAAGTTGAGAGAGAAGCTGACATTACATAATACACAATGTCTGTATTCAGTGTTGGCAAAATCTTTTACACTTATACTATTTGCTAGGACACTCACAGCTGTCAAGAATTTAAGCGGGGCTTTCGCTTGTTGGGATTTAAGACGGCTACATTAAAGAGAAGAAACTGAACACAACCGCAGACCAGATGAAACACTTTATTGTGAAACTTAAACACAGAATGTCTCTCGTCTTATGCAAAAACATACTGTACTTCTATTTCTGCTTTTTTAGCACCAATTGGTCATTTATTCTACCAGTGTGACCCATGTGAGGATCATCATTTGATCAGTTTCAGTGACAAACTAATAAAACGTCATACAGAACTGTAGGTTTTTGCAGTGTCGAGGGTTTTCTCTCTCTTGGTCTCAACTTCTCTGAATCCATTTCTGGATGTCTGTCAGCTTGCAGAGCTGTGATCACATGCTTTAATCAGAGGTGGTCTCAATGCATTTCACACTCTTATTTACCCCGAGTGAGCCACTTTCCTCTTGGCACCTTATACAAATATGTCACATCAACCATCTGCTCTATAAATCTCTGCATCATCGGTGATGCATTACCAGAGAGCTTGCCATTTACTTGGTCTAAAAACGCCTTATGAAAGCACATATGTGACATGACATTCATTCAACACCAAGAGTAGAACTGTGTTTTCTATTTTTTACTTTACCCAGTTAGATTTTGTTCTAAATTGATATTAGAAACTTGAGCAAATCTGTGCTCGATCACCAGCTATGATCTGTGCCCCGCTGATCCGCCTTAATTAAGTGGAGGTGTTTCTGTTAAGCCAGATTTCACTGCTAACCCTGCGCTCAGCGTCTCAGCACAGAGCCCTTACTGTTCTGTAGGCTGCTGGTAAAAGTAACTATATATAGTGCCTCCCTCTATAGTTATTTGAGGTCAGTCTTGGTAGTTGCTTGCTCTGCGCACTTCTTGATCTTCACAGCGAGGTGGTTACTGTCCATGTGAATTAGAATTCGATTATTGCAGTGTTTAACGCACAGGAAAAAATCTATTGCAGGTCTGTGCCGCCATATATCTCAGAGACAACACCACTGAAGATGCAGCGATGCACCATTTATCCCTAATTTCACCTCTTTCACTTGGCAGCTTTCACTGCTGCGACAAGCCACTTTACACATTTTCACTTGTAACAGCAGAGCTACGTCCAGCAAACAATGCAGTCTGTGTGGCAACAACCCCATCTAGTCTACATCACGCTGTACACGTGAATGAATGAGCTGAACCATATTGGTATTCATGTATTAATTGACCTTTTTCCGGTTAATAGAACGGGGTTGCTCACCATTTCAAGCTCACTTTGACTGATTAAAGCAGTTATATTCTTACTTTACATTAATGGGTTTTAAAAATGAACCACAAGGTCACTACTGGGAAAGAAAAGCAGATTATTAGATGCTACTGGTCAATATATTTGTTTTAAGATGCTCTATTGATCCATAGTGTTATTGATTTCAAATAATTTATACTGTGTGATTGGATGTGAGTGTGTGTGTGTGTGTGTGTGTGTGTGCGTGTGTGTGTGTGTGTGTGTGTGTGTGTGCTACAATGTAGTAACAAAATTATGTTGTGGATCTGTTTTCAGTTATTTTTCCCAAAGACAGTCAAAACTGCTTCCAAAGAGAAGAGAGATTACACATGAAACCATTACATTTCACATATGTGAACACCTTAATATGTGTCTTTTGATATGCATATGTATCCTCCTCCTTATATGTGTGTGTGTGTGTGTGTGTGTGTGTGTCTGTACTGTGTGTGCGTACTGTATGAGTTTTGTACTTGTTCACCCTGTGCACCGGCCCCTCTATCTCCACTGAACACCTTGAGGTCACAGCAGCCCCATGCTGGACAGACTGGCTGGTTCCCATTTAGATTATGGATGGTTATTACTGCCTCCCAGCTGTCAGTCAGATTAAACCAATATGTGCCACGATGGCGGCTCATCGTGCAACAGAGAGGACCTTCTCCTGGGAAGGAGGAGGGAACATTTAAATAAGTCATCTCCAGAACCCTCCGTGTTTTACATATTTGTAAGTGCAGTCTCGAGATGCATCCATGTGTCAAGTGTTTGTTTACAAAATGGAACAGTGTGTACGCTTTTGCAATTGTCTGTCTGTTTGTCTCTATCTGCTGTATCCATGTATCTCTCTTAAAGACCCCATTCAATGAAAATCAGCTTTGTTGCCTCAGACACCCAGGGTTTCACACATCACATATTTAAGTAATCAATCCCGAAGGGTATTAGAGAAGACAGTAAATGCAGTTTACAAGCTAAGTTTCAATTACACTCCAACTTGTCAGAGCTGGCGATCAGGAAAACATTTATCCAACATGAGCAACACATTATTAGCTGTTTCATAATGTAGTCAAGCCAAAGCTCCTGTTATCTGTTCCTGTTGCATTTCTAACATTGTAAATAACAGTGAGCAGAGTCGAAGGTGAGCAGGAATGCTCAAGCTGCAGGTGATCTCCTGAGAGGTGGGTGGAGATGGAGGTGCAGCTAATTTGCATATTCATAGATCTGCGCATATTTAAGAAGGGACAGCTGATGAGTTACATGTAAAGCGGGAGCCATGCTTGTGCATCAGCCTACGCACATGGCCTACGCCGTTGTGAGCATTTATACTTGTGCGGTGGTGTGTCTGTGTCACTCTGCAGTTACACCTCCAAAACACTAGTTGGTGGCAGGGTTTCTGTGAAGCGCTGTAAAGTTTAGTTCATTCAAAACACACATTAAACATGGCTTATTAGAGACTAAAGAAAAATACACAAATCGGCTTCACTTTAACTCGCAGCATTCACAGACAAAACACCCCACAAATACAACATGCTAACGTTTTTTAGCACAAGGCTATGGCATATTAAATTGTATAAATTAGCGTAGTAGCTTGTGGACTTTTCCTCTACTCACATGAAGCCAGGGACAACAGCAACATTTAACGAAGGTAACTTTACAAAATTTGGTTCCATTACAACTCACAAGGTTCACCGACAAAACAACTGTCTTATACTTAACACATTTTCCAAACAGAAATAACATGCTAACATTATTAGCACAAGCCTGTGGCATTTTACATTGTATAAATTAGCCTAGCGACAAGAGGAGATTTCCCTTACTCATATGAAGCCAGGATAAAGCCCACACGAGACTTAAAATGCTATTTTGTGGAGGCTTTATTGTCTTCACAATTTAATGTTTCTTATCTGTGAAATTAAAGTAGCTAAATAAAAGCTTGACAGGAGGTCTGCGTCGCAGCGATGTGTAGTTACATTTCTGGGGAGGTGCATGTCAGAAGGATAAATCCTGCTTAAGCCATTTAAAGTTATAAAGTGATTTTTTTCATGAAATATGTCTAAATATGTAATTTTGATGAACAGATGTGAGTTTTTAGGGATTTAATCGATGCAAGGAGAGGCACATAAATCACAATAGGACTATTTACATTGCCTTACACTCTTGGCACCTGGGGTTGACTACTGTAAGAAGAAGGAAACAAGGAAACATGCCTACATGCCTGTACTATCCACATGCAACACATTCAGTTAATTATATAAACTCATTTGTAAGCTGAATTGTTGTGTGGCTTAAGAGTGGAGTAAATTAAAGTACACTGTTTGATGTTATGTATGCTTACAGCTCAAATGTGTGGATTGGGCTCCGTTTTCACTACTTTTTGATGACACACATTAACTAAACTGACTGCTTAATGTTAGTGTTTATATCAGAGCATTTTTTGAGATACAGTACGAAACAAGCACACCCGAGTGGTAAATCATGATTGTTTCAAGATTCATTATAGATCTGTTTATGGCCCTGCCGCTGTGTGAAATGTGCTGGTTTTGCTTTGATGACCACTTTTATGGGAAGGGAAATTGAAAGATGTTAGATTTGCAGCATTTTATGAAAGGAAACATTTCGGTGCGCAAAGAACAAAAACAAATGTGTTGCTTTTTTTCTTTGTCTTTATCATTGACTGTACAAGTACCAGCACAGTGCCGCCTTCGTATTACCCCAGCAGTATGATATTTGATTTTTTTTTTTTTTTTTTTTCTTTGTAGCACAATATTAGAAGTATTTCCACCAGAATATGTGTGTTTGGCTTAAAACAGCAAGGTGAGACAGACAAGTGATTGTTCAAAACCAGTCTGTGGAGTCTTTTATTGATTTACAGAAGAGCAGCCTCTCTGCATCCACTCTGAAAGGCATGGTGGTAAAATATGTACATGACTAAATAGAATAAGATGTTTAAAATTGGGCTTTGCTTCTTGAAAACACAACACCTTTAGCATACCTACATCTAAAACAACCCATGGCTCTTCCAGTAACTAGACATGCCTGCTCTGTGGTTGTGATTTGGGGGTATGAACCGTGCTCACCGGTGTCAGAGTCCTGTGACCCAACTACCCATCCCGACTTCATCCTTAAGAGGTTGTGCTATAACAATGTCACATTATCTTTGCTTTTGCTACTTAGAGAGGACAGGAAATTGTCCGGAAAATGTCTCATCAATTCATTCATTAAATGGGAAGTACATTTTTCTCTTGTCAGACAACAATAGATAAATAGCGCTGTCCATTTCCACTGGAAATAACTCATGTGATTCAACTGGCATGGGGTGCCTTGACTCATCTTAGGGAACACCAACAATTGAAGGCATACATTTTGCCAGCCCAGTTTGTTGCACAACTAACACTCAGTATTTTATGCACTCTTGTGATTCACCACATCAACACATGGATAAACAAAAGAAACTCCCTTTAATATGTCTCTATCCTCCCAGCATGTGTATTTATGTGTGGGCGTGAATTGTTGTCTGCACTCCGAGGCATGTTTTTCTTCTTCTTTGTGAGTGTGTAATTGCGTGAGTACACTATATACAGTACGTGTCTGTGGGCTTGCATGCGTGTGTCTTGACCCCTACGGTTAGAGACGAGAGGAAACGGCAGAAAGAAAACCGCACCAAGTGAAGCGTGGAATGTGCTTGGTTTTGGGATTACATTGGCCCATGCGCATGGGAAATCACAAAGGGGAGCATCTACTGCCAGACAGATGAGAGGTTGGGAAAGTGCTTGGCTTTGGCTCCTTCTGACTTCAATTTGAGCTTTCTCTCGCAGTTAAAGGAGTGTTAAAGGCTGCGGTTCACTCTTTAATTCTGTCTGTTTTTCACAGTGGTGTCTAAATGAATCTATTTTCCCCTTCAGTTAGTAGCTGCTGAGGAAAGATTCATGGCTGCTGTCTAAGTTGAAATCATTTGTTCCGGGGTGTCCTGAGTTTGTCAAAACAGTCCGCTCAGCTTGTCTTGCTCGACGTTTAGTAGATACACTGAATGCAGACCCCCCAGAAATAAGGTACCACATTAAATTAGATTGGCAATATAAAAGTTTTTAAAACCCTCTGAGAGCACTTTGTGAAGTGATTTTATTTTCACATCCAAAGCCACTACAGGGGATGCAGACTGACGGAGCACTGATGTTTGGTTTTTGGAGAGGAGAAAAATCTACTCTCTGCGTGTTACTCTGTGTTATGATTGGAAATGAGACTTGATTAGGTTCCTAAGAGGGATTTGGATGCATTTGCAGCTGCATGAAATGCTGGCATCCATAACTGTCTCGCTGTCTGCCTCATGATCTATGTGGCCTTAACCCTCTCCATATGCTAATACCTAATTAGTATTCAACGCTGTGGATGAAAACATGAACATGACATTGAATCACACTTTAATTAAGCTAGCATGCTCATTGGAAGGCAGTATCATTTGCTATTAAGAAATAACAGACATGAATATTAAATGTGGTCTTCAGGGGACCCCAGTCCCTTTACATTTATATGTGTCCATCCATCCATCCATCCATCCATCCATCCATCCATCCAAGGAAACTGGTTCATTTCTGATCACCCCCAACCATAACAGCAAACACTATTCATCATCCCATGCCTCTAATGCCCTTGGTCTCTTGCCTCTGTAGCCATTCCCAGCTTTCAGGCACATTTTCGGAGCAATTTTACAAGTGATGATGGAGATGGAGGGTTGTGGTAATGACGGCAGACAGGCCAAATCTCAGCCACGGAGCTGGACTGAGGCTTAGGAGCTAGGGATGCAGTAAACAAGTATGTATGCCACAGGGGCTAATCCTACACTGGTCCAGAATGATGAACACATATTAGTCGAAGGCCACCGACCAGGACATTGCATTGTGGCGGCGTATAAATGGGGGGGGATGGGCTGTGACACGGTGCCAGGCTACGCTTTGTGGTGGCAGTGTGGCGTATTTCTGCTGGCAGGATGTTGTACCCCACAGGTAGCAGGTGTGTCTGGCTTTACGTACTGTTTGCTCCATTGGATTACATGTGAAATGTTACTGCACATATGGCAGTGCACGGTGCAATTAATAATATTGTTGAATCAGCAGTGTTGCGTGCTGTTGGAGCACTGAATACTGTGACATAGTTGGGATAAAGCTAATATATTTTTTCCTCTCTTTCCCCTCCTCTCTCTTTTTCTCCTCTGTGTCTCCACAGCAGCAGATGGTGAGGAACCAACTTCAGCAGGTGGGAAATTTTTATGCTTGGTAACGTGATTTCCCTTCATTTGTGTTTGTCTGTGTGTGTCTGCGTGTGTGTGTGTGTGTGCGTGATTGTGTGTGTGTGTGAGAGGGAGGGAGAGAGCTCTTTTACTTGCTAAATCTTGGCCAAGCCTCCTCCCTCCCTTCATTACCACTGACTCTAATTCCTGCACCGGCTCACCGATCATGCCTGGTCAGCAGCAGTCATGATTATATCATTTGGTAGTTCAGTTCATAAGGCAGTCCTATTTAAACCTCGTCTAATAGTGCGACTCGTGAGAAATAGCTCGGCTTTGTCTGGTACAGAGTTTTGAGATTGTTTTCAGAACCACGCAGTCCAGTCCTGTGATTGCTTCAGCGCGATTGCCTTTCTGAATACCTGAGCATTTAGTGTAGTTTCTAGGGCTGTTTTTGAAAATCACTCCCAGTGTGTGTGTGAGCGCGGACTTTATAATCCATTAACTTAAGAGTAGCATTAATCTAAAGCATTTTCAGCATCTAAAAACCTCACTGTCTTGATCTTAAGTACAATGCATTGCATCCTTAAATGCGTGCTATTAGCATCAGTCTGAATGTGCATTGTATCCGTCCCCTAAGGAGTGCGTTGAGTGTGTTTTGTGCTGCGCTTTGTGTTTGTAATTATTATAGGTAGTAGAGTAAAGGTCTGTGAATTATCGTATGGGAACTTCCTTTTAAAAACATCTTCTTTAGAGAGCATATTTTATATTCAGAAGTACTGCTTCTCATTATTGAAAGAACTAATGCAACCAGAGTTTTATTACAAAAGCAAGACCACAGAGGACAACAGTAAACAAGAACCTGATTTATCTTCATCAGTGATATAATTAAAATGTCACTTCGCATCCTCGGGAAGCACCACAACTGAATACAAACTTCCTACTTCTAAGTGCATTCTCAGCATCTAATTGTCTTTGTCTATGACGTTTCTTTAATTATTATTAATCTCCGCTGGTTTATTTGAGATCAAATGGGTTAAAACAAGAATGATTATTTAGATAAGACATAATACCCCACAAATCAAAGCAGTTTGTTGTTGTGATGCCGAGCTTAGTGTAATCTCAGACTCTAATCAGAAAATAGAAACACAAACACATGCATATACATGTACATGCACATGTGTAAACATAATCTGAACATACATTCGCTACTGTAGTACACGAACAGAAACTCTTTCAATTAAACTAAAAGCAAATTGAAAAGTTTAATTTCACACAAACAACAATTACCGACTAATTGAAAACGTTAGTTTAAATGCCAGCATTCAAATGCCAACTTTTTCACTAAAGCCAGAACGCACAGTTTAATTGTGCAGAGGCATAAATGTCACAGCGAAGAGAGACTATAGGGCTTAAATTTTCCAGCTCAGCATATGGAAATGGAGTTCAATGACTGTGGCAAACACATACAGAATGTCACCTCTATTTTTATCATATATGTGTATATGATTTACAGTTACTGCATAAGTCAGTCTAAATCAAATAAATTAGGGACACATTTATCTTTAGAGTCTGCTTGCAAGAACAACTGCAGTAAGTCCCGTTGCCAAAGCTCTTTTCTGTGTCCTGTGCTAGACATTTTGGAAAACAGAGATGCGGAGATGAATGCGGCAAACAACACAAGAAATAATTATCAGATCTGAAAATGACCCGAATTAGGTGGGACTTGTGACCACTGACCTGGAACTGGACTTAGAGAGAAAATAGGACAGGGCGACGTGGACGGCCAAATTACTCATGACAGCTTTGAAGAATTAAGCATATCAGCTGCTATTTCACAGCCTAAATAGCTTTAATCTGCATATTCACGCCCTTTGTCCATGCATGTAAAGGGGGCAATTCTTCAGCTCATGTGTGTATCTATGTGTCAATGTCTGTGCTGATTTTAACTGGATTTTAGTATAGTCTGGGGACACTGGCTCACTATCTACATGCATCTGAAGCCACTGTTAAAATTGAATGTTTGAGGTTGAGAGAGAGAAATTCTGCTTCGTGTGCTAAACATGACAGAATATTGGATTTCATTTTGTCCTCTGCCCCGGTGGAATAATAAAATGAGGAAATTGGCTGTATTTTATCTACACAAGGTGGGATTCTTTTCTTTACATCTAGGACAGGCGGCTCATACTGTACAAAATGGACCATTTTCGATAACAATAAAAATACAAAGGGCCACTACTGCTGTACAGAGAGAAAGCAATGGCCTCACCTTTTTCATTGTGTTATAGTGTAGCTGGAGACCGTTATTTTAATACTGCGTATTGCTTAGTGACATTTTTACCACTTAGATTATTTTAATTAATACTTAAATTTGGGCTTGAATGTTAATGTGTTAAGTAGGCATATTTTCTTTAGTCTGAGTAGTCACACGCCGGAAAAAAAATGTGCTCATTAGAAGTACATTTAAATTTTTCCTCCACTTTTTACAAACAGGAAGTGATTTTAATGGGTGCTTTAATTATATATGAAGAGACTGTAATAATCACACATCCGCATTATGGAAAATCTTCCTCTTCAACAACCATCCTTTAAGATCGTCACATGCTCAAAGCTCTTCAACAAAAGCATATGAGCTCATCATATGCATTAGACACTTTCTGAAGTAGAACATTCATTTATCCACATTGAGTCTCTCAGTATCGCAAATATAGACATAGAGAAAGACAGAGAGAGTGCTTCAGTATTTTTTTTTTCTTATTTACTTGCTTATTTATCTGAGACAGGGGTGCGGGTTTCGTGTCAACATGAAACAGGGTTCAGGGGTCCTTTCATGCACCAATTTCTGCCTTTTCTATGTCAATTTATGGTGTTTATGTCTTTGATTTTGTCAAAATAAAAGTCCTCTGCTACTGTCATATTTTTACTTGGGGGGGGGGTCATCCATCCATCCATTTTCTAACTGCTTATCCTCTTGAGGTCGGAGGGGGGCTGGAGCCTATCCCAGCTGACACTGGGCAAGAGGCGGGGTACACCCTGGACAGGTCGCCAGACTATTGCAGGGTTGACGTGTAGAGACAGACAACCATTCACACTCACATTCACACCTACGGACAATTTAGAGTCACCGGGTTCAACATGTTCTAAATGTTGAGGGGGACCTGTGATCTCAGAGGAGACACATGTATCATCTGAAGTTCACTGTCCATTATACAGATATTCCTCAGATTGTACATCCCAAGACAGTTGTGCTTAAATTAAACTTACCTTATAGTTTCTAGTGTAAGAAAAATAAAAAGGGGCTGAATGCACCATTTTTGTTTTTTCTGTGTGAAATGGGATCCACAGGCTGCAGAATCTTGTTTGTCCTCACATCAGTTATTTATCTCCTCCGTGTTCATGGTATTGATAAAGCAGTATCCTTACAGTGGCCTCACAGTGACCTCTGTGGTATGCGGGGTGCGGTTCTTTGAGAGTGTTTTACAATGCGTCGCCTCCGGTTTCCACGCACCTACCGCAAATTGAATGTTTGCAAAGCACAAATCACATCACGACAAAAATAAATAAATGCACAAGCCCCATGGTGAGCATCACGTGCACTGGAAATACCTCGGATGCCTCTGAGACCTCAAGAAGCATATTGAGCCTTAAGGTTAAGTGGATAACTAACAGTCTGTTTGCAGAATGCAGAACAGTAGGCTTCCATTGAACAGGTTGGAGCCAGCCTCTACTGATTATATTAAATCTTATCAGGTTACAGCTAATGTCTCATGCTGTATGTAATGCACAAACATTAGAATCAGGAAAATACCTTATTTTAGAGGAGACCTTTGAGTGTGGGACACCGCTCTGACATTTTAATGGCATTTAGTCTGTGACAAGACAGCTTCCATTTCTGCCTTTTCCTCTGTCTTCCAAGAACGATGCTGATCTTCGGCGTGACCCCTCCATTTGGATATTTATTTGACATATTCCAAACCATTTTGTTTCTGCGTGATCTCAACTCTGAGTGCATTTGTCTGACATTGTCAAATGGTGATGGGCTGAAATGGCAGAGTGGCAAGGGCACGGGAGAATAAGAGGCCAAGGACTCACTAAAAGCATGAATGTAGGGTGGCTCACGCTGAGAGCACTGATGTAATATTGGTGGTGCGGTGCCAACTTTCATCAGTCGAGGTGAAGGATGGGTGCAGTGACCATGAGCCTGTGAACCAGTGAAGCCATCATAGAGAAAGCGGCTGGGTTAAAATAGATTTGACACAATTAGGCCATGTCAGATTTCTCTACGATGTGGCTGGGTGCACATTCAGAGCTGAGAAGCTTCGATGTAAATTTGACTCTCTCGAGGCAGGTAAAATGTGTTTTTTTTTGTTTTTTTTTATATAAAAAGTTAACAAGGTGGTTGATGGGCCGGCTTATTAACTCAAGATGGAGGAATTGGAACTGAAATTCAGAGTTGACAATTTAATTTTCAGGGTCCTTTTTCATTATCTTCTGAAACTCCTTGAAATAAAAGCTTTTCAGTGAAAGTATCGGGTGAGCTGGTGTTGCTGAGTGCAGATTTAACGTTAGACCAAGTCGAGTGTACATGCTTGTTTGTGTTTATGAGTATTATTAAAGCACTTCCTCCTCCGCTGCTGCTGTAAATGGTCAGCTGGCCCCACAACCTGACCCACTTCACTGGGATCAGCAGAAATCTTTATCAAGGAACAGCCAGTAATACTTTGACTGACCTCCTCGTGACCCCAACCAACATGATGGTAGCAGTGCAAGACTTCTTTCTTTTTCCCTGCATTTTTTTGTCAGTGAAACAGCTGTAATACTGTGTATTGTTAACATTTGTTATAGAGTAATGCTTTCTCTGTGTCTCTTTAATAGAAAAACAGAGTGTACAAGAGACTCAGTTAATTATATCCCTCTTATGAAATCAAGAGAGTCTTATTACCTCCAGCCACTCAGCTCCAACAGTGCACTGTAAAATGTTGTGTTGCAAGCTATATCATTTAAAAGGGGCTAAGTTATCAGGTGCAGCTGAATAAAATTAGCTGGTACATTTGAAACAAGCTAATGTTTGCGACAGCTGAGCGCATATGTAGCTTTAACCCTGGAAATGTCAGGCCTTTTTGTGATCGATCTGCGAGGAAACAAAGGATGCATTCCTGTGTTTAACCATCGGTCAGGTTTTCACAGCTGATTGATTGGACGCTCTTTGCAGCCAGAAAAGAAATCACAGCGCTCATGCCGGACACAACACAGGCTCACATCAATCACCGGGAGAGCGTTGGCTTGTACGGCGGAGCAGCAGCTGACATTCACACAAGAAAGCTGCCAATGTTTCCTCCAGACATGCATCACACAGACACGCATCACACAACCTGCACACTGAGTGAAGAGAGCATCCACTGACAGCCTGATGAGATCTCTCCGGTTGACACACAGCGTCCACCTCCCTGCCTCCTCTGGAAAAGTTGCTTATTTTACCTGTGGATGTGTTGTGATGGTTCCTTTATGCACCCTGTGCACCTTAAGTGAAGATGCTCAGCTGCTGCAGTGAATTAGTGAAGACTTTATTTCCCAAAGTAGAAATACATTAATGGAAAATGTTGTGCTGCTGTTAGTTGATATCCTATTATCTGCAAATGTATCTGCAATTGCAAATATCAGACAGTCTGGAAAATAAGGAAAATAGTCATGTTTTTCTTTAGGGTTTGAAAGAGTTTTGTAAATTTCAATCCACCTCATATAGTAGCAAAGCATCAGACATGGTATTCTGCTATTAGCAAGATGAGTCGTATTCTTTCAGCAGTGTTTTTTAATATAACAACATTTTTTGTGTGTGCTAATGTGGCTGCCATATCCGCTCCCGACTCACCACATTGTCACAGTCAATCAGGTTTTGCCTTTTTTTCGACACACAGGGTGTAAAAGTATGCAGTGTTTCCTTCACCTTGACGTATTCTTGGTTTAAAATTGTCACCCGGCTCCATAAATCACACTATCAGTAAATCAATCTCTTTGAAATATTGCTTTGTAATCTTTTGGAGCCTTTTATATCTGGAAAAAAAAAAAAATCTGGACTTAAACGTTGCTGTCATACAGAACACGCTCTCTGTGTATCTCTCTCACACACTCACTTTAACTCTCTCTCTCTCTCTCTCTCTCTCTCTCTGCATCCACCTCCTTCCCCTCCCTGCTTTTTTTTTTTTTTTTTTCTGCTTTATGCGCTCTCCATTAGGGAGGCTGTCAGTACACCTTGGTGCGACTATAGATCGGCACGTCAAAACAGCCCTGAAACCTGTCACCCCCCCTCTCTCCAAGAGAGCAGGGTCTCTGTGAAAGCTATTATACGTTCCTCTGTTCAACTGATTAGCCACTGCTCTCATTATTACTGATACAGGTCCTGGCTTTGAAATGGCATGACTTCGATAGGATTAACTCGTTTGTAATTCATATCCAGAGGCCTACTAATTCCAACAGGAGAACAATAATAAGCTCGCTGGTGGTGTTTATTTATTTATTTGCTATACTGAGTTCATTTTCAGCCTATGTATTTTCAGAGTTGGGGCTCGCCTTAAATGGCCGAGCAGATGATGTAGTGCACTATCCAAGGCTGCAGCCGTTTACTCGACATTGTCAAATTTTGTGCTCATGACTGCTCATTTGTCAAATTGACTTAAGAGGGCATGATAGTCTCACCCTTGAGACTTCTTCTTGTTGCTTATCACTTAAAATGAAATAAGAGGCCTGTCAAAGCACAGTTTACCTGTCAACCATAAGATATGACTGTAAAAAGACTAGAATAGAAATTGTATCGTGAGACAGGAAGCTTGGAAAAAGGCTCATGGAAGCAAATTTGTTTTGCTTCTCCTGTCAGCAGACTTTTATAAGCTTTGGACTGACCGTACGTTATCACATAAAGCACAAGACTTTCTTCTCACATCCGTCTTCTGAGCTCTAGCTAGGTTTGCATTAAGATCCAACGGAAGGCTTCTAAAGTTTTCCCATCCAATCTCAATTCACAAAGTTTTGACAGCACTCAGTGCAGTTGTACAACTCGATGTTTAAAAGATGAGACAGCTATTGGCAGGCCCTTGAGTTATGAAACCAATAAGCCTGCGTCAAGGCCTCGTCATTTACATTTAGCCCCACGCTGCAGGTTAGTCCAAGAAAGGTTTTAGATGGAACTAATATGGCACCATGTTGTGGGCACTGCTGAAGTAATATATTGCTGTGTCATATACATTTGGTTGTAATAACTTTAATTCAAAGCTGTGGTGATCACCATTGGGCCCAAAGAGATAAATATATGAGGAGAATAAACTGAAAAGTGCTCCAATTGAGTTATTAATCATTACCAACACAACCGTGAGGGTTTTTTATTTTTCATTTTTGATTGAAATTCTTTTGGTTGCTAAATCCCCAAAGCATGAATTCACCAGCAGCTACAAAGGTTCCCAGTGTTCACTACCCCCAAATATTAAAGAGAAAACAATGGTAATGATGAATGGGTTGCTGCACACACAGCAAGAATACATGTGCTTAGTGGCTATGAATATGAATTCCCTTGCAAATTAGTGTTTGGCGCATGAGAGCCTTTCTGCACTGAGCTGTGCTGACCCCTTTGATTTTCAGTATAAATGCTGAACCCCTGTAATCAGTTTGCTGTCGAGTGGCAACATGTGGAAATTTTTACTAATTACGTCTGTATTCAAAGTGATTGGAGGCACTAAGTACACTGACTGATCCGCTGTGTAGGATTTAGGGGCATCTTTTGGTAGACGTGATATACAGTATTCATAACGATGCTTTTATCTGTTTATAATCACATGAAAATAAGAGTTGTTGTGTTTTCATTACCTTAAAATGAGCCGGTAATATCTACATACAATGTGGGTCCTCTCACATGTAGTCTGCCATGTTGTTCTACAGTGGCCCAGCACAGTTTTACTTCTGCAACCTCACTTCTAGATGCTGACTCAATCCTTTACACTAGACCTTCAAGCTGTCACACAAGAAAACAGCAACTAAACTAGCAAACAATACAAAAACTGATTCATTCATACATGACTGAAAGCAATTCTTGCAGTCTATACCATTTTAAAAAGCAAGCTCTTACTTGCAATATTCAGACTTTGAATAATTTTGCTACTTTATGAACTCTCTCATTAATTGACAAAATCTTCCTGAGAGGTTCTCCCAGTAATGATTTCAAAATCATGTATCATTAAAGAACTTGCGCTGAACATGTGTACTTCTAACTCTTAACACTCATGTCTGCATTTTGTAGAGTTCAGTTACACATCAGTTAGCTGCTAATAAATACAGGCTGTGTTGGGAATTGCATACTAATGCACTGCCTCAGTCTGTGTGTACTGCCTGCTGCCTGCTAAATGAAAAATTAAGTACATCATTACCAATAAACTGTTCACACTGAAGTATACTCAAGCTCACATGACTGAATCAAATGACTGACGGATGTTTTCAAAATAAACAGACATTATTTGGATAAACTGAAGACACACTGAAAAATAGTGATTGTTACTTTCTCACCTGAAAAGTATTTTACTTTTTAAAAGCTTTTAAGGGGCTCAAAATCTTGTTGTTGCACAGTCTGAAGAGACACAGTGCATTGTGGGGTAGTTAAGCAGTCAGCTCACCTGTTATACTCATGCTATTCTTACTAATGAAGTGTATATGTGGGCATTTCTCACGTACAATGCAGTGAACGTGCAACATACTTTATTTTAGGTCATATTTAGTATGAAAAATATGAAGGTATGTGATTCTGAACACAGCCACAGTCTCAACATATGTGTTATATGCAGAGGTTTACCTTGAGAATAATGCAAGATTCATACTTGTGCGTCGAATCGACACCACACCCTACACCGTACCCTACGCTTTAGCCTGACGTGCAACTCCCAGAAATGTAATTACACATTGCGGCGAAACAGACATCCTGCCTATTTTTGTAAGCTGAAAACCATTTCCCTCTGTGAAAACTAAGCTTTTATTTACTTTAATTTCACAGATAAGAAACAATAAATTGTGAAGACAATAAAGCCCCCACAAAAATAGCATTTTAAGTCTTGTGTGTGATTTATCCTGGCTTCATATGAGTAGAGGAAATCTCTGCTGGTCGCTAGGCTAATTTATACAATGTAAAATGCCATAGGCTTGTGCTAATAACGTTAGCTTGTTATATTTGTTTGGAAAACGTGTTCAGTATAAGACAGTTGTTTTGTCGGTGAACCTTGTGAGTTGTAATGATGTTACCTTGTTGTCTCTGGCTTTGTGAGTTGTAATGATGTTACCTTGTTGTCTCTGGCTTCATAGGAGTAGAAGAAAAGTCCGCTAGAAGCTAGGCTAATTTATACAATGTAAAATGCCATAGGCTTGTGCTAAAAACATTAGCATGTTGGATTTGTGGGGAAAATGTGTCCAGGAAAAGACAAATGCTTTGTCTGTGAATGCTGAGAGTTATAGTGAAGCTGATTTGTGAACTTGTGTTTGAAATTGTCTCTATTATGCCATGTTTAATGTGAGTTTTGGATGTGTTCTGGATCAACTAAGCTTTACAGAACATCACAGAAACCCCTCTGCTGACTAGTGTTTTGGAGGTGTAACTGCAGAGTGACACAGACACACCACCACACAAGTATAACGATCTTACATTGATTTTTGTATGTCGTTATCTATATTTGAAACAAAAATTAGTTTTTGAATTTGTATTTATTTAGACTGATGCTGAGTTAGCTCGATCAAAGATTGGTCTGACAGCTCTCTGCACTGTTGCAGTACTGGCCACTATACTGCACCTTCTGTTATTTAAAGAATAAATAGCAGCACCACTGACAGAAGGTCAGTTATTAATTATCCAGCAAGCCTGTGCCTCATACCCAACGGAGCAGGAAAAGTCTATGCAGTCACTCAAGCAAACACTGTTTTGCTCTGTGGTATAGTACACTATTGATAATTGGTCATATAAATTGGAGGATGCAACGACCATAACTAAGCTGGCCTGTTTAACGTTTAAATTGTGCATAATAGTACATATTTTGTTGTGTTTATTACAAAGGAAACAAGAGTTTCTATTGTAACAAATAACCCACTAATTGCCTATTTTCTCTTTTAGCGTTGTTGGTATCATTTTCAAGTTATTCCACTCAGCAGACCAGAATCTGGTTAAGCAGTTCACTCCCCCGCACTCTCGTGTGTGTGTGAGTGTGTCAGTCTGTGTGTGCCGGTGTCTGTTGGCACGCATGGTTTTCTGTGCATACAGGTGCATAGTGCTCCAGCTAGTCTGTGCTCTCCACTTAGTGCTGTAAGGATGAAGTGTTGCCTTCCTGGAGGGGACATATTCAATGATTTTTAGACTGTGCCTTGGGCTGCCCTCCAAACCACAGAGACCAGCAGCAGTCACTGAAAGCCAGCCTCTCCTGCATCTCCTGTCATCCTCAGTTTTGCCTGTCAAACTGTTTTACTTATACACTGACTCACAAGGTCCAACCAAGTGTCATTTAAAAATTCAAACCTCTGCACTGTAAATGTGTTCAAATTCAAAGGCAATATCCACTTTTGATTTGTTGAATTTGTTTTAAATCACTGCCGATATAGGGTTGTGTAAAGCTGTTTTTTTTTTCTTCTTTCGGTCACTGTTGGCATGGCAATGTTCATTTTATTCACTGAAAACTCTGTGCTATACCAGAGTAACTCAATTACCTGGAACATTGTGTACTTGTATACACAGTAAATGAGAAAGTAAAAGATGTAGCTCATTATCAGTGGCTCACAGCCTTAACACAGTGCTTTAATATTGGCACAAAACAGACTTCTTAAGCTCTTTTCCCACTGGACGAAAAACACTCTAACACCCACTAAAATCTGGCTTTTGTGTTTAATGGGAAAGGTTGCAATCGGCATCCTGGGTCAAATGACTCTGCAGTAGTCGCAGATATGTATCAGCTCCGGCTGCGGATCTTATCTCGGATGGGAAGTGATGGAAATAGACACCCAGGCGGACCTGCCTATTTTTGCCCCTTTTGTGGCATGATGCAATGATACGGTGCCACAGCATTCGAAAATTGTTCAACCTAGTAAGCACTGAGTTTAAACAAGAGACTGAATAAGTCACATATTTAAAGAAGTAACCACTGTAACATTTCACTGGCCTTCATGCTGCTTTCTGCTGTTTACTAATCTGGTTTCCAGTGGGTCCATGACGTCCAACGTGACACACAAGAAAATAAAAACAGAAAGACATACTGTACTACTGCAGAGCTAGGGCTGGGTGATATAGACAAAGATTCATATCTCGGTATTTACAGGCTGACTAGCGGTACATGGTATATATCTCAGTATTTTCTATGAAATCGGCTACATGTTTTCAGTTGCAAGTCAAAGCCACATTTGAGATGTCACAAGCACTTTTATAAAAAACAGAACAAACTGTGATCAAAATGAAATGCAAACACATTCTGTTTGAAAATATACAGCTGCACAACCTGTAAATGCAAAATTATCTAAAATAAATAGCAGGACTCTTCGTTAACTTTTTGCACACAGCACTGGAGCTACACAGGTTTAAAGGTTTGCAGCACAGGGCACAAAACTATAACATGAGTATAAAGGTATCAAGTAGGCCTAAATCCATTGCAGTTTAGAACAACTAAAAATCTTTGTGTGGGAGTTAAGACGTAATTTTCCATGACCTGTAAATTGATCTAGTGTAAAGCATTTTATTTATTTAGGCTATTAATCTTATGTATGCACATGGCACCAGCAGAGAGGCCGAGAGATAAAAGGAGCGAGAGACACTTTGTTCGTGTTATATACGTCTTGTACTATATATGAAACGTCTATGTCGCTGCATCATTTTTTAAACAGGTCTGTCGCCTGCCTTCAGGCGCTGTCTTCATGTCACAAAATAGACTACAACTACCGAGAGGAACGGCAATGCGCTGTGATCCACTTCACACATATACTAGCACCGAAGCGCAGGATTGCACGTGTGATACTGTGGTAATTTCATTCATCACACAGACTGATTTAGCCTAGCATGTGCAATGTATAGACCGATGTCACACCAGGTTAAACAGAGCAGCAGCTCTGTGTCTGAGTGTTGCTGGAGAGCTTGAATGAGTGGGGCGGAGCTGTGCGGAGAGTGAAAGAAATATATATATATATCTTGATATATTGTACGTTGTCGTTATATTGCACAGCCCTAGCTTAATTGCAATGTGAAAGGAAGACTATTGCCTGTTTTTAGAGAGTATTTTAGTGGGGGAAAAAAAACATACACACAAATTTTGATGGAAAAGTCTTTTCTTTACAGTGTTTTCCTCTGTTTCTACCCACACAGGCCCTTGCCATCCAAACCCTTGCCACAACAGAGGAACATGTGAGATCAGTGAGACCTACAGGGGTGACACCTTTATTGGTTACGTCTGCAAGTGTCCACCAGGCTTCAGTGGAGTTCACTGCCAACACAGTAAGTTGGACCACTCCTTCTCTCTCTCCCTTTGTCGAACCTTGAAACACTTAAATCCTCACAAAATAGAAAAAAATGTAATCTTTTTGGAAAACCTCTGTCTCCTTTTACACATTTCCATGAGGTAAGATTTGTCTGTCCGGTCCGACAGACTTCCCAACACAAATAATGACCTTGAGCGGTGAATAAATGTCCAACAGCTGACAGGAAGTAAATCGCTGTTGAAAGGACGAGTTCAGCAAAATGATAGTGGGTTTGGTGGAGAAAAGAAAATGCTGAACTGGCTTTCTTTTGTTGAGCATGCTCTTAATAAAGGTTAGTGTCGGAAGGTTTTTGCTGCCTATGAGATAATACTTCACGTTAGTCCGGGGGCATTGTTCTCAAGCCTGGTACAATTTATGCTCTATCTTTAAACGGACTTTCTGAACTCTTAAGCCTCTAATGCCCCGAAACTGGGCACAAGGGTAATCTCTAATGTGAGGACCAGCACTTGAAACTGTTACATATATGCACACATGCTTTGCACCATGATGCAATTAGAGGTCTTACTACTGTGTTTTGATGTTGCTGAAGACATGAGACAGGAAGTAGAAAGAATTGGGAAATCTGCAACATTGCTTTTCTGAAAACAGCAAAAATGTCTATTGATTATTGTGCAAAGCTTTCTCCAATCTTCCTCCTGAAACTCCACAGCAAAGAATGGAGCTGTTTTATTTGATAGCTGTTCACAGCCATAACAAAGAGCAAACAGAGTGAGCTGTTTTGATATTTCAACAAAGTCAAGTTACTTTTTGTTTCTTTCTGCAGCCGTCTGTCTCACTTTTTTTTTTTTTTTTTTTTCACTCTTCTCAGCAGTTTTGAAGTCACTTTCACAGCAGCGTTGAAGCTTGGTTATGTCAATATCACTCACAGCACCACATGCAAAAAAAAAAAGTCTGTTAGGAAGAGAAACCTAGGTAATGTGTTAATTAATGTGAAAAAGAAAACAGGTGGAACCGACGTTAGCTAGCCAGCAGTAGGAATATACAAGCATAGCATCAAAACTCCACATTAATATCTTGCCTTAAAAACCTTATGCATCTCTTTAAAAGGATCCCCAGGATTTGGAAACAGCGTGTAGCTCTTCGTCTTTAAGTGCTAAATCTTGCTAAATCCTGCAGTATGATATATAGGCCAAGTCCTGTGGCTGCCCTGCCTGTGTGCGTGCTTGGCTGAGCATTGCATTAGCCTGCACAGCACAGTTGTCCTTCATTTCATTGCAGGTGTGCTTCTAAGTAATGGATTTAATGTATCATGGTGGAAAGTGCGCTGAGATGGATCATTATTGGTTTGAAAGAGGAAGAGGGATAAACAAGCGGAGAGAAAGAGAGACGTTAACCAACACTTACAGAGAACATTTATATCTGTCTCCTAACTCTGCCACACTTACACCAAGGTTAAACAAGACAGCGATTTAGTGGTGTAAAGAAAGGGGCTTTTATTTGGGGACAGTCAGTCATTATTTATCTCTTTTTTCCTCTGCTGAATGAAAACCCACACAACATTAACAAAAATGGAGTGAGTCGCTATATTACCGGTATCATTGTGTATGTCTCAAGCCAGAGTTGTGAGCAATTGGCCGGCATTCATGTCATAATTCAGTTATTGTTTCCTATTAAGCCCTAAGGGTGGTGAGAAACTGATTCGATATGGGCTGAATACACATTAATGTCTGCCAATTCTCCTCACCGTCATTACAGTTGAATGGAAGAGAGTGGGTGTGGGAGAGAAAGAGTGGAAGAGAGGAAGAATTCTGTATCTGAAGACATTAATAATCAAATCTAGTGTCTGGATAATTCCTGCAATTAAATGATAAAGGCATATAAATAATTGTTCGCGTAGAATGGCAGCTAAGCTGGCTTTGTTGTGGGATGGTGTTGGCTTTTAATGGATGACAAGCTCACTGAAAAGGATAAAAGTGAGGAGGGAGGGGGGCACTGGCTGAGAAATCTGTTGGGTACAAGAAGCAACACAAAAACAAGGGGCGTTTTAATCCTGCTGGACAATCTGTCTTAATGTCTGTGATATTCTAATGAATGTTACACAGTTTTATGGGCAGATAATGATGCACCCTTTTTTAACTGCTGGTGGCAGCTCAAACTTCTACGTAACTTTTTGCCACTGCATCTGTTGATACTGTGAATTTATCAACACATTTATTAGTCTTCTCTTTAATAAGATGACAGCTGTTACAACAGAATGGATGTCTGCTGCTTGGAAGTAAGTGCAATTTTAAATCGGATTCAGGATACGATTGATTTTCACTGCAGGATTAGTCTTTATCTTATGTGATATCTAATCCAGTGTTTTACGTCAGTGCTGGCCCAGATCAATGTTTGGCTTTGTACATAATGTGTGCTATACAGATGTAATATAATTTATGTGGGGGCCAGCCTTGGCTTTTTACTGTTGCTCTCACTATCTCCTTGCTCTGTCAGTGCCAAATCCAATTTCACACCTTTGAACGTTATCCTTAATACATGCACTACATATCCTGCCTGTTAGACCCGTTTTATGAGGCACAGTCAGGAATGATGTCGCACATGGACAGTTAGGATAAGTACAAACTATTTCAGACTTCATTGATAGGAAGATACTGTTAATATTGTTGGCTGCTTTCTTTTGTTTCGTTTAACAACACAGCCACCAACATCTCAACTTAAGGTGTTGATAATCATGTCTGAATGAGAGGTGTTGGAAGGGAAGGAAGGTGTTGGCAGTGTGCAGTCAGCCTGGGGCGCCGAAAAGGGGGGAAAAAGGAGAAGGATTCTGGGGCCCATGATTAAGAGGGGCCAGAGAGGCCCCTAATAAAATTGTAATACTGACAAAAAATAATATGACACTAACTTATAATCATAAATATATTTTATTTACAATGTACTGGTAACAATAACTTTATTTGTTTTGGAAACATTAACGCCCCCCCCTCTCTATTTATGTAAAATGGTTCAGTCCGACTGGATCAGCTGCAGTGCGCCGTAATTTGTCACAGACAGCGGGTAAGGAGGTGGAGACGGCAATATGCCTCAAAAATCAGGTAGCCAAAAACGGAAAGAAAGGAAGCTAAGAGAGGAGAAAGAAGCAAAGGGTCGACAGTATGTCACCCAGTATTTCAAAAAGCAAGGTGGGTTTGTTAGTGGTTCATGTGGTGGAAAGTTATGGAATATTAACTTTGTCCCTGGTCTATAAGCAGCTTATAGACCAGGGACAAAGTTAATATTCAGAAGAAGGTGATCATTTTAGTTAGGGATGAGCAAGCAAACAACATTTTTTTTTTTTTTTTTGCTGAGCGAAAACTAACTAATAACTTACAAATTATGGCGAAAAGGTAGTTTCTTGCAACCCTAGAATTAAGATAAAAATATTCACAAACGAAAAAACACTTCTGGTTGCTGATAAGTAGTGTTTAACTTTTGATTTAACACTAAAAATTAAAACCCTCGGCGCGCACTGCAGCACAAGCAGACAGATGCGCGACTCACTGACACCAGACTCAGAGCGCAGCGGACCGGTGGAAAACGTCACCATCAGCATATTATTTTACATCAATAAAATCTATTTTATCATTTTGAGTCACATTGTTGAAAGAATTTAGTTGTCTGTGTTCAAGCAGGATAATAGGTCTCCATTCATTACACGTCGGGCTTTCTATTTCCTTTTCGGAGATGGTGTTGCGTTCAAGGTCCCCCCAAAAACGGGAGAAAAAAAAGGCAGAATATTCGATTTTTTTTTTTTCACAATCGAATCCCGTGCCATCGAACGAAGCTTCGAATTTTTTGGGTCAGCCCTATAACGTACACTCTACAGAGCCAGGTCCAGGATCCTCTTCAAGTTTGTCAGGGAGGGATGTGGAAGTGGAGGAAGAGATTGTTCTTTTTTCACAAATGTGGGAATGACAGTCAAAAATACCATCAAAATGCATAGTTTTATGTAAAATAGCATCAAAAATTTCCGGCAGCCTCCTGGCCAGCTGTGTATAGGGCCCAGTAAAAATTATTTTCATGGGGCCCAAAATCCCTGGCGGAGCCCCTGGTCACAGCAGCCATTAAAGTGAATGTTTCATAAGTCTGATTTCATTCACCCACTTTATATGCAACTAAATCTCACAGTGTCGTGTTTCTGTCTTCTAAAATGTTGCTTAAATATTTAACTCCAAAGATGTCTTCTGCATGTTGCATTAATAATGTGCTGATAATGCTGAAGGCTAAGGCTCTGTTTTAGCGCCTGTCTCTTTAATACCCCTCCCAAAAAAGCCCAGCCTGCTCTGATTGGTCAGCATTTCCAAGTCTTCTGCATCTTGGGCTGAATCAAATTTCCTCGCATACTTAAGTTGTACGTAGTTTGACGTATTTGCTGTCATCACGTAAAGTCTGTGTGGACAGACACTGGAAGTGGCTGATAGACAGCCCTCAAGACTGTTTTACTAGTTGCCGTGGAAACGTTTAACTATCACTGCTGTCATATATGTCATATAAGTTGATGAATAGATATAAGATAAGATATAAATACATTGTATAGCCGTTCTTGTGACTGAACAAAAATGTATCCATATATATATCTATATAATAGGCTACACATTCAAAAACAGAAATGACTGACATTAGAAGACCTTATTTCGCTGTTTTTCGGCCTTTATTTTAGCCTATTATGCTGCACAGTCTGATAGGCTGCAATAATAAAATGCATTTTCAGTCCGTCTACAGCCTGTACTTATACATATCTCTGTATCATGATGTGGTTGAATGTTATTTCACATCTCAAGTAGCATTTTAACTATCAAAAACTATTTTACACATTCACAAGTTTTTTCACGTCTGTATTGCAATGAATTGTGGGTTATAAAATCATTCAGATCTGCTAAAGTCTGCACCCCAAGCAGACTCTCTGAAAGTTTGCTGAAAGTCTGCTTGAGGACTCTTGTGGACTGGTTGAGTTGTGGATTTGGACAGCCCTCAGCACTCCCAGACTTCTCATGAACGCACCCGCAAAGTCCTTGAATCTGCAAGTAAGGTGAAGTGTGGACATCAAGATTCAGCCTTGGTGTCTCTCCACTGCCATTGCAGCTGGGGAATAACTGTAATGGAGAATAGTGGCACTTTATACCGTGAAAGCTTCCAAACCAAAATCTTCACAACTGGACATGTTCCAGCAGGAATATAATCTGAAATGGCAACCAAGATTACATGTTCCTCTGACAATAGCATGTAGCTATACATGTAGCGGTGTATGCTATGTAATGTAAACATTTGCAGTAGTGTGCCTGGGGCAGATGACCCTATAAAGAAATCCATCACAAGCTGACGTCAGCTTATCTTGAAAGTACAAACAAATGTTAGAAACAGAGTGTTCAGAACAGTCTGAGGCCTGAGGTTTTGTCTCACAGAGATTACTTTTACATATGTCTACCTCTTTGTTTGAGACTTTGGCCATGGTTAATATGAACATCCATCATTGTAACATTATACTTATGGCAGAGAATAAGGAAAAGCATAATAGGTCCCCTTCAGGGTTTTGCTTTTGGAATGATACTCAGACAAAATGTGAGTTTTAAATCAGTTTTGCCAAGTCTAAGTCACAGCACCGCCTTACAAAAACACAGGGTTAATATGGGGCTAATGTCACTGTTTTTATTATTAGAGCCCTTATTATCACACAGTCATTCATCTTTCAAATAGTGTGGCGTCACGTCCCTGTGGTGACAAGAGAACAAGTGCGGCGTTATTGGGCAAGTAGCCAAACATTGTAATGACCTGTCATAGTGTGAAGATTGGGACTGATTGCCTCAGTCGTCATGAGGTTACAGATCTTTTTTTTTTTTTTTTTTTTTTTTTTAGGGGACACGTTCTGAGCCTATAAAGGACAAATAAAGTATAAACTGTTGGGATTTTTATTGGGGCTTTGTGTTATTTTTCTGCACAGAAATTTGCTGTAAACGTCCCATCGTAAACAGCCAAGTGTAACGAGCCCACCTTGTGGCGGGGTTGAACAACATTTTAATTTGATTTGATGCAGTAAAAGTAAATCACAGCTTTGAAAGTCAGCAGATCAGATGAAGATATGTCACCTTTTTTCCTCTTTGAGCAGGGGAGCTTGATCACAATTTTCTGCGGCTTCTTCGTCTTTACTTTCTTTCAAAGGTGTTGGTTTTTGTCTTATTCCTTTAAGCTCTCACTCAGGGAGACTATATGTGGAGCTCACTGCAAATCGCAGAAAAAGTTAAAGCCAAAAAAGAAAATGTTTCCAGATAGTATGAGCCAGTGTGATGGGCCGGTGGTTATGTATGCAAAAACATAAGCAGAAACTGTAAAAGTCTCTTTCCATCCTTTTATGGCCTGCAAGTCCTTGAAGCAGATTCTATCTTGCTCTTTGATCAATATGTGTCTTTGCCTTTCTGTTTGAAACACACCAGCAGGGCAGGATTGATTAAGGCTAAATGTAGGATGTGTGAGATCTTTCTTAAAGCGTGCTCCTGTATTTGATCATGTATTGACAGTTGCTATCACGCTGTATTAGCCCCGCTGCCTCCACAGCTCCTTGCCACGGGATAATCAGCCAGTGTTTATGGCTGTGGCCCGATGTAAAGCCGCAAGGAGCTATTACTGTTTGTCAATTCACCTGGGGTAGATCACACACTGCCTTTCATCAGCACAGGAGAAAGAGAGTGACTCCGTAAGGACAGGCTCTGTGCTTACTCATTTGTGCCACATTTAGGACTGCATTAGTGACCTGTTTAGTGTGTTTTGCAGCTGGAAAGGAGGTATCCAGTGGTGCTTACATTTCCTTCTGATGTTTATTTTTGTCTCTCTAATGTTTCACAAGGCCCTCTGACTCCTCGCCTTCTCGTGGGTTTTTAGGGAGAGTGAGCAAGAGAAATATAGATCTGACTTATTTTCCGCTGGCATCTGTTTGCTGTGCTCAATTTACTGCGTAAGGGCACGATGACAGCATAGACAATAGCACCACAGCCTGAGGCAGTATGAATGAGTATCAAAAGGACAGTGGTTATGTACATCTTAACCGTTAAACATTTGACTACAACAATAGACTCTATTTGTCAGGTACAAGGCGGAGGCAGAGGTCCGACAGCTTCTCCCAGCAACCCTTCCGCCCCCGTGAACACCCACCACTTCACTTTACCAGCACACCTCCGAGTGGTTACCTGCACCTCTTCAAGCGAGAAATGACTTGCCCTTCTCAAACCTGCCACTGCCTCACAGGAGGTGACTTTGTAGCGGCAGATCTTGTGTTTGTTGTGACGGCAGGGGGAAGGAGGGAGGGAGCTCTTGTTAGCCGGCATATCTTCCACCGCTCCCATGGAGGCCACCGAGAGAGGACGGCGGGGTGGGGTGGAGAGAGATTGGTGGGCTTGCGGTTTTCTGCTCCCTTTCACCATGATTGAAGCAGTTGTTATCTCCTTCTCACTGCAAGGCTGCACGGTAAAAATCACTCCAGCAAAGATCACAATGAAGCATGGAAATTTCCTTCTCCTGTTGTAACTGTTTTTAAATGTCAGTGACACCTCACCAGGCCTTAAAAAACACCCAGAATCCCCAGAAATTTCTGACAAGCAATATTGGGTTTTTTGAAGGAACAGTTTGCATATTTTAAACTACCCAGAAAAGAAAACAATGAAATCTTTTAAAACAGGGTTGTCAAACATATGGCCCATGGGCCAGGACTGGCCTGCTTAAGGGTCCAATCCGGTCCACTTGGTGACTTTGCACACCTAATATTGATGCACTTGTGAAGGCTAATGGGTCACAGGTTCCAGGAGCAAGTTAAACAGTGAGTAGCCTGCTACTACAGGCTTTTCTACCCATACAGAATACAGTTCTCTGGAAAAGAAAACAAGGAACACTGAAATTTTAAATATACTGAACATTATGCAAAATGTCGTCAATCAGCTGCTTCAGTAAAAAAGAATCTGTATCAGACTTCTATCTTAAAACAATATTGATGGAACACTATTGCTAAGGTACTGCCAAAACTTTAGATTTGTAAATGGTTTGTAAGACAGGAGATAACTTGACCTGCCTTCTAAATACCTTCTACTTTGGTCTGAGGTAGTGACGACAGCATCACATTCCTCAGAGATTTTGGTCCATCACACAGTTGCGGCTGATTTGACAGCTGCACATCCATGATACCAATCTCCCGTTCCACCACATCCCAAAGGTGCTCTATTGGATAGAGATCTGGTGACTGTGGAGGCCATTGGAGTACAGTGAACTCATCGTGTTCAAGAAACCAGTTTGAGATGGTTTGAGCTTTGTGACATGGTGCGTTATCCTGCTGGAAGTAGCCATCAGAAGATGGGTACACTGTGGTCATAAAGGGATGGACACGGTCAGCAACTGTTGATGCAAGGCAGGATGGATCCATGCTTTCATGCTGTTTACACCAAACTCTGACCCTACCATCTGAATGTCGCAGCAGAAATCCAGACTCATCAGACCAGGCAACGTTTTTCCAATCTTCTATTGTCCAGTTTTGGTGAGCCTGTGTGAAATGTAGCCTCAGTTTCTGTTCTTAGCTGACAGGAGTGGCACCCGGTGTGGTCTTCTGCTGCATCAAGGTTCGGTGTTTTGTTCATTCAGAGATGGTCTTCTGCATACCTTGGTTGTAAGCAGTGGTTATTTGAGTAACTGTTGCCTTTCTATCATATTGAACCAGTCTGGCCATTCTCCTCTGACCTTTGGCATCTTCACCCAGAGAACTACTCACTGGATATTTCCTCTTTATCGGACCATCCTCTGTAAACCCTAGAGATGGTTGTGTGTGGAAATCCCAGTAGATCAGCAGTTTCTGAAACACTCAGACCAGCCTATTTGGCACCAACAACCATGCCACGTTCAAAGTCACGTAAATCACTTTTCTTCCCCATTCTGATGCTCGGTTTGAACTTCAGCAGGTCGTCTTTGCCATGTCTACATGTCTTAATTTATTGAGTTGCTGTCACGTGATTGGCTGATTAGCTACTTGAGTTAACCATCAGTTGAACAGGTGTACCTAATAAAGTGGCCGGTGAGTGTAGTTTTGCCGTTGTTAAACATGGCCCCCTATGACTTCAATTCATCAAGGTTTTTCTCTGTTTTTGTATTCTTTGTTCACTGTGGAAGCATGCACATACCCAAATTCACAGGGTGACTAATTGATATACCTATGATAATTTGGGGGGTGAAGCATATGTTTAAATTAATATATATGACAATGTATCAGAATCAGTTCTTTGCCAGAATTTACGCTTCATCAAAAATGATAGCATCATCACTTTTGGAGCTATTCCTCTGACAGCACAGAGAGTGCCAAACATGGACTAAATGAGTATTTGTTTGTTCCTTCTGTTCATAATTATTTTTGTAGGAAAATGGACCCATATTTCCAGTAAATGATCTTGCTAATTGCCACAGTGTCCACAATATCGGCTTCCTATTCATCTCAGTGGTGAAGCTTCACAAAGTGCTGTAGCTGTTTTGTTTATAGCTCCCAGGGAAAGCTGTTCATGTACAGAAATCCACTAACTGTCTTAGATCATTTGAGCAGTATAGCTGAATTGTGTTTTAGGGCAGATTTTCACTTCAAGTTTAAGAGAAAAAAAAAGTTTGCGGGGCAGGCTTAGCTAACTGGATTAAGATTGATTTAAGTACAACTAAAAGTTAGTGAAAGAAAGTTTGTTAAAGAAAAACTTTTCCATGGTAAACAGGGGGGAAGGAGTACTTTGTCCACAGAAAGTTAACCTATTTTCAAAATAAACAGAGGCATCGGTTTAGTCATAGTGCCTGAGGTCTGTTCTGTTAGGTATAAATCTGCCTCATTTGAACAGCCTCTGGGTTACAAGAGTTTGGAAGTTTTACTGAAATTATGCTAATCTGCACACCACTTTTATTTTTACATGCATAAATTAGCATGAATAACTTTTAACACCAGTTTGTTTTCTCAGAATAATTTATACCTGCTCAAAAAATTAGGACTTCTTGTGCTGCTCTTCTGTTCTTCTTCAGGTCAAAGACTTACATAATGTGTGTTGTATTATTCTAAATGAACAATCTGTAGTAGCAGCATGTCAGCAAAGAGCTATTTCATAGTATTTATATGGGTTATGCATTCAATAGTATCCAGTGTGAAATTCTTACAAAGCCTCCCATTGTTTATCTTGTGAGCTAAGATTCACTCCTGCAAGAGTTTCCCAAGGTCATCTTTGTATCACAGATCTAAAAATGCACCCCACTACCTGAAGTGCCTTCAGAACTATTGTGAACACTGGCAGCCTCAAGGCTCTCCCTACTGCTCCATTACTGTGATGTAGAGCTGTGTGGAGGACAAGGCCATTTCCAGACACCCTCTCAGCATTACATTCACAATCCCACAGCCCACCCACTGCTCACAGTCTGTGGCTAGAGAGCTGTATTTACAGGAAGAGATGAGTGTAGAGGATCCTGGGGGAAGGGTCCATACTCCACCAAACATCCAAAGAAGCGACCACAATCACACAGCCAAACCGTCAGACGGCGATGATCAACAACTCATGGAGAGCCAGTGAGTGTGTCTGCGCACTTTCTTTCTGTCTCGCAGGATTGTGCAAGATCAAAATGGAAAGATGGATATGCTCGTGGGCCAGCTGTTGTTTTAGCGTGCTGCACATTTGGTCTTTTTTTCTTCAAAGCGTCCCATGTTTGTGTCACTGGTAACAGCAGAGCACCTCTTTATGTAGCAGTTCAGTCATAATCTGGTCAGTCAATCTGGTCTTTTATGTTTGTACTGTTTTTGTCTGTCTAGAAATAGATATTAGTGTTTAAAACAGTTGTGTGATTTTACATAACAAAACATCATCATCCACCTTTACTTTGTGTACAAGTTCATAAACATATTTCAGGAGGAAAAAAATCAGAATCAAAGAAAATATGGAACAAGTTGTTTTTGTCGGCATGTCGTACATGAATTGTTCCTTCTTACTGACTGATGACTATTGTTGAGGCACATGTCTGCCATTTTTGAATTTAGCAGCATACTTGAAAGATGCTTAATTATTTCCATTGTCAGGCTGTGAAAGACATCCCTGGCATATTATTTTGACAGCGGGGTTTTCATTTTGCAAGTAAGGATGTTTCAGTGGAATCCAGAGCAGGAGAAGCTCTTGCCCACACTGCATGTTTTGACAATTTCCTTTCTGGCTTATAAACACAAGCAAAGGTGTGTCTGCCACAGAGGGTTGCCCTGACAAAGGGTCACATGCTGCAAGCACCGAGGTTTTACGGTTAAAGGCCTTAATTTCTAACCCAGGGTCCGGATGTTTTACAGCAGGCCCACAGGGCTTGTTGCACGCCTCGGCAGAAGGTGTGAGGGTTTATTTTAACCACGACATGATGGCATCGTAGGCTTTGTGGTGTGCTGCCACTCTTAGTGAGATATGCGTCACTGCCACTTTACCGCTCCACATTTCTACCGTTTTACGTAATGTAGCTGCAGGCACCTAATTTGGGAAACATGTGCCTGATGTTTCCACCAGTAGATATCCCAGATGAGGGATGACCACCTACCTTTTCCAGTCAGCTGCATCTGTTAGGTTGGCACGTGCAGCCTCTTCACATTGATTCATTTTTAGCATCTTGTAAAGCTGGCAACATTGTGGTAGTGTCTGGCACGTTGCCTTGATATAGCAGCACTGCTTTCTAGCAGTACTTGCTATATATGTACTTTATACTTTGGAGCACAATCTGGTTTATCATCTTGTTGGAGCACCATCTCATTTGAAAGTCTCAGTTCTCACGCGCTACATTGTTGAAGGGCAACACTCTTCATGTCTCCTTGCAGTGTGTCTCAAAGGGCCCCCTCCATACATATGGAATATGTAGGTGGATGATTAAATGATGTTGCAGTGATTCTCAGCACTCGACTGAGCCACGACCCTGTACTGGATACACAGTAAAGAAATCATCTTTCAATTGATGATAAGATATAAGATATAGATAATATAAGTTCAATATGTGTTTCTTTTCTCTGTACACCTTTTATATTCAGTGTTTATAAGAGGCAGTCATTGTCAAGGATGCTCCCATCAATGCCACGAGCAATTGTCTTCTTTAAGTCAGAATAAAGAAAGTAGCTGTTGAACCAATAGACCTACTTAGAAAACAGCCCAACAACAATACAGTTTACAGCACACCGTAAAGTTACATTAATAACAGTAGGTGTATTCATTTATTTTCTGTAACTGATTATCCTGTTGGGGGTCACGGGAGGCTTTAGCCTATCCCAGCTAACATTGGACAAGAGGCGGGGTACAACTTGGACAGGTTGCCAGACTATCACAGGGCTGACACACAGAGACAGACAACTGTTCACGCTCACATTCACACCTACAGTCAATTTAAAGTCACCAAGTAACCTAAGCTGCATGTCTTTGGACTGTGGGAGGAAGCCGGAGTACCCAGAGAAAACCCACGCTGACACGTGGAGAACATGCAAACTCCGCAGAGAAGGGCTCCCTCACTCTGGAGTTCGAACCTCCCACCTTGGATTTGAAACAGGAACCATCTAGCTGTGAGGCGACAATGCTGTGCTTGGCTTGACTAAGTCTGACTCATTGCATCGTCCCAGCGCAGCAGGGATTTGCATCTCCATACAATAGGGCTACCCACTTGAAGGTGTGTCTTAAACTCATCATGCATTTGTGCTTGTGAACCAACTGAACATTTTTCTGTCCACCCCGCCGCTGCTATTGTGGTTGACGATGATCTTGTACTGTTTCTTGGCACTGCATAAACGTATGCTGGATGTCTATCTCCTCCAAGTTGCTTGTAGTGTCTCAGAAAAATAGCTGTAGTGCTGCTGGAGTGCACCAGTAAGACCCTCCACCCCTTTTTTTTCTTAGAGTGAGGAAATAGAATATCTGCATAAACATAATCCAGTTGAAATTCACACATTTTTTCAGCGCTTCAAGATCCAGTCGTCACTAAAGCGTATGTTATACAACAGAAAAACAAATGGAATGGTTTTAAAATTGGCATTTAAGGTGTGTTGATTGATTCATCAACTCATGCACTGAGTAGCATGCAAGAAAACGTTCCATCTTAAAAGTTGCCAGTAGCTTTTGAGCATCACAGTGAATTAAATTTTTTGGACGCATATGAGATTTGCATCGCTCTTCTGCGTGTTTGTTTATTTGTATTATGAATAACGATGATGAAGCCCATCATACACCACCGCAACCTGACTGGAGGCAGTTGGATGTGCTTTAGCCCAACTCTAGAGATAGTCCATCTTGGGTGTGACTTGGCACAAGTCAGTGCTTTTGTACTGGTAATGGAAAATGCAAATCAATGCGGCATGGTTTGACTCGGAGAGGCCAGAAGTGCCGATGGAAAAGCCCTGTGTGTGTAGTGTGGTGTGTGTGTGTATCTGTACATGCATCCACAAAGTGATGGAGGTCTGGTCAAAGATCATTGTTATACTTCAAATGTCTATTTTCTCGGGTATCCTGCCGCCCCTTTCTCCATCCCAGGAGGAGCTGACCCTATCTCGCCTCTGTCAGAGGGCATTTTGGATAACAAGCTGGGGAAACAAGCTGGAATCAAGGTGTTTAGGGCCACTTTTTCTGTGCCACTGACATAGATATTTTATTTAGCCTTCTAGACGGAGCCTTGAGCTTGACAGATCAAAACTGACCTTTTTTTTCTCGGGTGTAGTGAATACAAAGAATCAAACCAGACACTATTTACCAGGATCCTTCTGTGCTTGGCCCTGTTCTTGTCAATGCTGGCCTCATGCATGCTTTCACACCCTCACCTGTCAGTACTCTGACCCATCATCGATAATACGAAAGTGATACATCACCTTTTCCATATGCCTTCAGTAAGCACTCAGTTCTGCAAATTCTGCCGAATAAAAACTGCTGTAGAAAGACACTTTGGGTAAGATGACCTTTCTTTTTCGGCAAGGTGGTGCTTTGCTAGCAAAATTACAGGCAGGACCGTTTTTTTTTTCCACAATGCATCTTTGCTGTTAAAACTAAATATAATGGCACAAAATGCCTTCAGGTGGTGGAAGCTATATAAAGTGGTCAGACGAGTGGCTTGAAGTGCAGTCTTGTTAGGCTTCCAGGGAAAGGCCAGCACTTTTAAAAGAATGTTGAATGTGCCGAAATGCTTCAGGAGAGGTTTTGTTGAAGCCTGGATTTCCTCAGTTATGCTTGTGGAGAGAAAATAATAAGAAACAAAGGCCTTGGAAATGTGTACTTTAGATGTTCTGAACAGAAACAGCAAGAAAATAATGAGATGAGAATTGCCAAAAAAGGAGCGTGGGTGTATTTGTTCAATTTAGAGTCCCCCCCCCCTTCTCTTGTTCCCAGTCCCCAAGCACCCATTCACCTGGTTCATCCTTCTTGTGGAGGAGTTGTAGAGAATGAGCTGTTACCAGGGCCTAATTGTGTAAGGCCCCCTCGGACACATGAGCTTCGCTGTCACCTCCTCTCCTCTCCTCTGCAGCAAGGATGGACCTGTTGGCAGCTGGCCAAAGCATAAATAGAGATGCATTTCCAAATCCCAGGTGGTGGAAAAGAGTTAGACTCAGTCCTGCCCAGGGCTTGTGGCCGGGTTCTGCAAGCCAAAGCAGAACACTGATAAATGTTCAGCTTGACTACACAGAGCTGCATTAATTCAGGATGGTCAGTGTGTAACCACATTAGTATCAGTGTTGTTTAAATACAGATTGAGTTCAATGTGACGGGTCATGAGAATGTGCGGCTTGTAAACCAGAACATAGGATTCTGGCTGGTGTCCAGCAGGGAGATCTTATATTATCCACCTCTCATTTAATAAGAAAATATATAAATATGACTCAGCGTGGAAGATATAGATATAGATATAGATGTGTGAATGGCTGTCATGGGGATGATGGTACTTTTTTTTTCCCTACCAAAGCATTCATGGAATCTCTTCTACACAGATAAGGATAGATCAGAGAGAGGGTCAGCAAGGAAATGAATTAATAAAATCAGTGTGAAATTAGTTTCTGTTGAAACAGCTGAAGCATCTTAATTTGGCGGCGCTATCAATATTAAACTCTGCCTAACTCTTTCAGAATCTGACCCTTATCAAAACCATTTCTTCTTTCACTGGGTATGATTTTAAATATTTAGTCATGATGCAACTTTTTTCTTCTGATGTTATGTTTTAAACTAAACGTATTAAATCCTTCATATCTAGTTGTCTTCAAGTCATTTTATTTGAAAGGGAAGTCTTTACAATTTTGGGGTTAATTGCCAATTAATTTTGTACATGACTTGCGATGTCCTCAGAGGAATAATCCTACTGACTTTGCTGATCCTCTGACTTTTCCTCCAGGACCACCATGAGGTTGACATTTGTGGTTCAGACTGAAATATCTTGACTACTATTGGATGGATCATCAATCATTTTGCTAAAGATATCCAAGGGCCCTCAAGGTTAAAGACTAATGGCTTTGACGTGAATGTCTACTCCACTGATTGGCACAAAATTTGGTACAGCCATGGTTTCAACATGATGTACTCTAATGGCTTTGGTAGTCCCCAGACTCTTCCTCCAGGGCCACCATAGGTTGACATTGTTATTACAATATCTTGACAACTATTGGATGGATTGACATGATATTTGGTGCACACGTTCATGGTCCCCAGAGGTTTGAATTGTAATAATTTTGGCTATCCTCTGATGTTTTATGTAGCACCATCATCGGGTCAAAATGCCCTTTTCTCAATTGTGTTGCATATTAATACCTGCAAAATGAATGGCGTTCTCATCACACTCAGCTGTGGCTTGTGTTTAGCGCTAATTAGCAATTGTTAGTATGCTAACAAGCTAACCGAAAATACATGCCTAGATGTCAGTGCCACTTGCATGTAACTACTGTAGTCACTGATGTTAACATATCGCATTTATATCTCTTGTGTGTTGTGTCTGTTGCCTTATTTTCCCCCACATCGAGTCCTTTCTTGCTCTTTGGCCATCACCTCCCTCCACTTTCTTGCATCTCAAACCATTTGAGAGTCTCTTAAAAGTTCTAGTAAGTGTACCTCGATGATGTTAAAGAGCTTGTGGATCACGCTCAGTTGTCCCAGGGTAGATCAGTATTCCCCTCACACATCTGCTGTGAGGGCTCCATCTGTAAGCTTTAAATGACACTTAAGGCTTTCCTCCGAGTGTCATTATGCCTCTGAGCTGAGGGCTCTTCAAATTCTGCACACCCCAGCTTCAGCAGAGCCCCCCGGTCTGCATGTCTTCGAAATGATGAGTGTTTTGCTTCTCAGATACTCAAACCTCTCCGCAATGCATCCTAAGATACCTTTTCAAGGGCTTCTGGAGTGCTGCTGTGAATAACTTCTCAGTGGGCTAATCCCACTTCAAAAAGCGTGTCTTCCAACAGTATTCTTAATCCTGAATTCACAGATTCATGCATCATCATATCCCTTGGAACATACAGCATCATGAACCATTGTGAAAACTAACCTGCATGCAATATGAGATTTTGAGAAATGTCTTGGAGATCAGTAAAATCAAAACTCATGCTAAGCCTCGTTACGTATGACCAAGACTGAGACATATCACTGTGAAAACACATTTCAAGGACACAACAGTTGATGTTAAATCTCTCTTTAGACTGGTTGTGTGACTTCATCAGACCCCGGGTAGAAATCCTGCCAAATGTAGTGATAGTCACTTCAGTGGCATGGGTAAGGCTAGGAGAGACTGACAGGGTAGATTGACAGTGGAGACAGGCACTTCCGTGTTCCATCTTCTATCTCTGACTCAACTTGGAGAGACAGGTCTTGTCTTGGCCTTGTGTAGCGTGGAGTCGACACATTTCAATGCACCAGGATCTGTCAAACACAACGTCCAAGGCTCATCGCCCATAGCTCTGAGGACAAGTCAGCACTTCTTGAAGTACAGTACCTTTATAGAACTACCACACTGGAATTCACTAGTGCTAGTTCACCAAAGAAAATCTTGGTCAACTGGAATTCTACCTACTCTTCAAATAATCAATCAGCTGACGGGAAAAAAGTAAATCTGCATGTTAGCTCTAGATGAACTAAATCGGACAGAGTGGATGGAGTGCACTCTACCTGGTAGCGTTGTGTGTACACCAAAGTATTTTTGTCCTGAGGCCAGCATTAATTCTTTGCAACAATGGGAGCACAGCAGCATGACAAAGCGCAGAGCATCTGTTCTGCATTTGCCGTTTATTTTTTCTGATCGACAAGAGTTGATACATCTTTTGGGTAAGACGCTGTGTTTGTCAGTGTCACTTTTTACCCAACTGTCCAATCACATTGTAGTAGGAGTGGGACAAAGACTACAAAGACCAATCGTCAGCAGCAACAATGGAGGAGAATATACAGCTGACCACATAGACCGTTGGGTCTGTCTGCCCTCCCTACACACTCAGCCTTTCCTTCATCAAAAGCAAAGGCCAAAGCAAGTATTCTACATGGTGCTGACATTTCGCCATACAGTACACGGATATTTTGTATAATAACAACCAGACATAACCAAAGTGTCTCAGTTGAAAAATGCTTTACCTCCACAGAAAGCGCTCCCTCCTGGGTGTTTTCAGTCGAGCGCCTGATCTTTTCAGCTGGGTAAAAAAGCTTTGGTGGATACATGGCCTCTTATCAAATGTAACACCAGCACTTGTCCGACCAATGAAAATTTGTTTAGAAAAAAAAAGCAAACAAACAAACAATCAGCCAAGCAACCAGAAGGCATCAGTCATCGACATACACAAGACATTCAAAATACACTAGACACTATATGTGCAAAATATGTATGTGCATTGTGTCCACTGTATATGCTACAGCTTGTGAAAGTATTCAATCATAAAAAGATGAATAAGAAGCACACACCGACAGGAGAAATGAGACATGGCGTGATGAAGTGCAGGTGGAAAGACATTGCATGCATCTGACTTTTGCTGGTAATAAAACCCCTCGCTCTGTACATACAAACTACTGAGGTGTCCTGTCTTCCCCGCTGAGATGTGAGCAGATGGCTCTTCTATCTCTGCCCTTTCGAGTGGGTTCTGTGTTACATCAAAACTGCCAAAAATGAGTAGGGGAAAAGTAATATGCACAAAATAAACAAATAAGCGTGAGGATTGCATCACAAGAGAGATGAGTACACTAATCACAGAGGGGATGGAAGACAGCAAATCACCAGTGATGAAAACTGCAACTCTATTACTGAACATGTTGTTTCTGTGGTGTTAAAGAAGTATTATCTATAACATTCATATACAGTGCTCTGCTCTCAATGCGTCTGGGTGGAGCGATAACACTATGTGCTGAGTATGTACAGTATGTATGAACCCAGAGCTGTTGTATATTATGATCTTTATCATTAGACATACAATTCTTAGAGCACTTTATGAAGGAAGTCATGACAAAAAATGTATGTCATAGAGCGTCATGTGTTAATGAAATGCATTCTTCTTGCTCAGACTAGCGCCCAAGTAAAGTAAATCATTAGCTGTGTGTTTTTCATTTCCCCCTGATAAATGTATTCTATATGTGTATGGACTGCAATATTTTTCAGTATCAAATTCAACATCTGCAGCCCCACCATGAATCACAGGCTATCAATAGCAGCCCGTCCCAGGGGAAACCCTATCCGCTGTAAAAAAAAAAAAAAAAAAAAAAAAAAAAAATAGGATGATTACTTCCACGGAAGTGCGAGTGGTCAAGGTCAGGGGTTAATTATGTGGCGGGCATAAACAACTGGGCTGTTCACTTCATTTCTGTCGATCGCTGACCTTAAAGGTCAAGCAGGTGTTCCTTGCCTAGATAGAGAGGTCAACGGGACCAGCTTGCTTACCAAACATGTGAGGGTTCACTGGCTCCGTGACATAAAAACAGATAAGATAAGATGAATCTTCCCCAGGGGAAACTGCGTATGAGGGCTAAACTGAGTCCAGATGGAGAGATGTAACACGATGAGACATCTCCACATGAAAGCAAAGTCTTGACTAACCTCCAATTGTGTGGCTTACAGTGTCTTGGCAGAGGAGAAAGAAGGCTTTACCCAGATTTACCCAACATCTGACTGTAATTTAATGAAGGAAGTGGGTGAGATGTAGGGGCAATACTGCTGGGACATTACCTTTCATTCTACTAATTAAGTTTGGGGGCTTTACAAGTCTGAGAGGATTACAAGCTATTAGCAGGCACTTATTTCAATCATTTGTGTGATTTATGTTGTTGTTTGGGGCTGGTTTAGGATTTCCAATGCTAATGCATATATATTTAAGTCCAACTAAATATAAAATGCTTATTTTCATATAAATCAGCTTCGTAAATTAAACTTCCTCTGTACTCTTTTGAGGATAACAACTAGTGTCATGGATGGAGAACGTGCATGTTACCATTGTTTCCTTCCTTTTTAAAGATAGTACTTAGCCTATTGAGGTCCCCAGTCCATTCCAATGGACAACATTTCTAGGATGTCTAGATCTATGATTACTGTCTGACTCCACGCAAATGCTCAGACTTATATGATTGGATGTCTATAAGCCAATCACAGTGTTCCACATCATCTAGACCCGCATTGTGAGGCAAGGAGGAAGCGCAAGGCACATTTTAATCCATTAATCATATTATTAAAGTACGTAACTTCTTGTTTTAGTAACTTCTTGTAAAGTAAACATGAGATGTTATATTATTTATACAGGTCAAAATATCATATGAAAGGTTGATAGCTTTTAGTCAGAATTTTTTTCAAACAAACCTGTCCACTGGAATGGGCCATTTTAATGGTACTAGGAAATGATTAGGGAAATACTGTTCTGATTTGAATTTCTTATGATACAATCATCTTATAATGCATCTTACTGAATATGGGGGATTAGGTGGAAAAAAACACAATAAAGTGAAAAATAAATGAAAGATTCATGAGGCATTTTTTGTGTTTAGAACATAATGGGTTCAGAATGTTTTTTTTCTCCAACTTTTCTAACTTTGTCTGTGTCAATTCTTAAACCTCCTATTTTTTAACACCATTTACAGCAGAATTACTTCGACTCAGACATGCACTAAAGGTTTTATATACTTATATCAGCATTTTTTGCCTCATCTTTATGGCACATTTATGTGCTCAGTTCTGCAACATTTGACACAATAACTTTACTGTTGAATGAACTGGAAAGCATATTCATCGGCCTGTGTGTGTTTGTGTGGCTGTAGCAGGTGCAGCCGCTGCAGAGGTCAGTGCAGCCCAGCAGAGAGGGCACAGGTGACCCCCTTCTAATGCAGGTCTGTTCCTGCTCTCCAGACGCCGTAGCCAATTTAGCGCTCACAGCCGGAGCTAGTTCCTGACACATAGCACTATTCATTGCTCTCATTATTGTCCAACCGAGACACTTTTTAGAGAGCAATAGAGGAGCAAAACCAGGGAGCGAGACGTTCCAGTGGACCGATGAGAGGGTGGTGACAGCCTGACCAGAGGCCGAGCAAATTTATTTTGGGGCTCATAGCCTTAGTGTCCGGAGCCTGTGTTTTTGTGCAAGGGGTGGGGATGATGATGATGATGATGTCAGTGATGATAACACAGAGTATATGGTGTGATTCTTAGTTTATTTCACAAGAAAAAACATTGAATTTATTAAAAATCACACTGACGTAATGAATTTATTTATCAATGACATCGACAGGAGACTGGCACAATGAAACATAGGCTGCGCCTGTGCAATATGTTCACATTAGCGCCTTAATAATACAATGGTCACTATCACTTGTTTGTCTGTTGCAAGCGACATTACAATCTAATGTAATGACACTAAATACAGTCTCAGTTGAATCAGCATCATCCTGGCACAGCTTCAAGAAAAAGTGAACATTATAAGCTTCACTAAAGTAGTATTATTGGAGAGCCAGTGTGTTGCATTACATTAAATTGTACGCCTTGTAGTTTTATTGTCTCCATGCGCTGTAGAAATCTTTACTCAAACTGGCTTGTTAAATCGTTATAACCAAGATAGCACCATCCCTATTAAACTGGAGACATCAGTTGCAAAATGCTGTTTTACCATACGGCTTGAATGACCTATTTAATTGCAGAACGGTCGACTCTGACTATTATTAGTGCGGGGAACTCCTTGGATGCATGCCTGCAACTGTGTAAAAGAAGTTTTGTAAACAGAGTTTATTTACCTGACCACTGGGCTAGCACATCTTTCTCTCTTCCACCCTCTCCTTGTCGTTCTTTCACAGTTTCTGTCTCCTCAATCCTCTCCATGCGTCTCATCGCCTCCCGTCTCTAGTTTTTATCGGGTGAATTAACTGCACTCCCTGAAGTAATCCCTTTTCTCCCACCTGATTTACTTGCAACACACCGCTTTCAAGTCTCACTTTCCCTGCGCCAATCTCCCAGGGGCTGATGGCCTCTCATAAAAGGGAAGCAAATCGTAAGATGGGCTAGCTGTGTTTTCCTGCCTCTGTGGTATGTTGTGCTCCAGGCTATTTGAGTGGCTTGCCCATTTGGCTCACCTTTGTATTTGAAACCACAGTACTGGTGGCAGCCAAGCCGGATATGAACTTAAAGGGTAACAACAGTATCACTTATCTAAGTGGCATGATTGCAGTGGCCAAATAACAGTGGATTGTGCTGTGTGCAGAATGAGCTGAGGGTTGTTTGTGTTTGCCGTTGTACATTTCAGCTGTGTGACTGGCTGGTGACCTATAGCTAACCTCTCGCCCACCCACACCCCTCAAGGATAGGCGAGTGTGGCTTATGGATGTATGGATACACATTAATGTTTCAGACACATAGATTTTTTCTTGGTTCCTTAATCCTTTGACATTTGAGGTAATAGTCTCTATACAGGGTCTGCTGTTCACTTCCCACTTATTATACTCAAGGGCTTACTCAGCTAAAATCTGCTGCAACATTTGTGTCATTTATGCTTAGATGTTCACATTAATGCGACCGCATTTATTCACAGATGGATCTACATTCAGTTAATGCATTGAATTCATTACATCTCAGTGTTCACAAGTGGCTATAAAATCACATTTCCGTTTGAGTGTTCCGCTAAGGGAATTAGTAAAGACCAATATACCCCCTGCGCAAATTACTCTGCTGGAAATGCATGAATGATATTTAATATGGCTTTGCTGTACCCCTGATTAATAACTGTATTAGTGTTTTTATTGTTGTTGTCACAGTTGCTAACAAGTAGAGGTTCTTGAGGATTAGAGTCATTTAAAAACTGAGAAGCTGAATTGTTAAACGAGAACTGGCTTTTGTTCTCTGAAAGGCGGGCTCTGGTTGGCATTTCTCAGGTTAACAGTTCTTAACAGGATCATACGGCCCCTCGAACTGGAATTAATTACAACATTATCCCACTTGATTGCAGTAACCTTCCATAATCAAGATGTTTCCTTTTGACAAGTGCTTGTTTGTTCATCTCTATGCTAATATTGTGTTGTCTGTATAGTTACGTGTATTAGTCATGCTGGCTGTTTTTGGATTTGTAATTATATCAGATTGTCCTGTGCTGGCTCATCAAAGTTAAAGCCTGGGCTGGAGCGTAAGAGAGATCCCAGGTAAACGTGAGGAAACAGGTTTATGGAAAACATGAGTCTCAGTCGCATTTAAAGCACGATAGGTTTAAGCAACAAGCCACAAGATGCCATTGTTTACAGTGATTTTGGAACAGCTAAGGGGTGTTGTTGGCATGATGCAGAGTAATGATAAAAATGATAATGCATTTTATTTATAGGCGCCTTTCAAAGCACTCAAGGACACCTTACAAGACGCAGTTTACATACAACATACAGCAAGAGTTGATAAAATGACTAGACAAAAATCATCATTTTCATCATGATAAAATCATCATCAGTGCAAGCCTCAATAATATAGCCTGGTTCCAGACCATAGACCCCGCCCACTCAACTGAGTAGGCTTGCATCTCTGGTCTGGCATACTTCAATGAATTTGCGATTTATCTCGTCCAAACGATGGACGGACCAATGAACGCCGGGGGTCTAGCGATTAGCCAATCAGTGCCACGCTGATGTCAAGCCGTGCGCCGGTGGGTAACTGGTGAGGATAGCAACAATGGCGACCGCTACAGATCCTACAGACCAAATTAACGATGCTATCGAGGTATTTCGCCACTACTCGCGTTAATGGAGGACCAAATTAAGGAAGCTGCTAAACTGGATTTAACGGCGATGCAGCTGGGCGTGCACGACGACGGAGACATTTTAAACGGGCAATGCTCGCTTGTTTTCGGCACCCCCGAGGTATGGATACTAATGACGTCAGATTCTGGGTGAGTCGTTGATCTCTATTGATTGGTTAGGGAAAAAATCAAATTCCCTCCCCCTTGTAAATCGCCTTCAATGGAAGCCATGTCAGACTGAAGGTTCTGGGAGCTTCAGTCTGACACTCAGGCTATCAATAATATGCTAGCTTGAAAAGATGTGTCTTAGACGAGATTTGAAAGTGGAAAGGGAGTCAATACTGAGAATGTCATGTTGGGGAGAGTCCCAGAGGCGGGGGGCAAAACGGCTGAAGGCTCTAGAACCCATGGTAGTCCAGTGGGCAGATGGTGATGTGAGTTGGATTGCAGAAGAGGATCTCAGAGTACGGGAGGGTGTGTAGATATGAAAGAGCTCAGACAAGTAGAAAGGGGCTTGATTATGAAGGGCCTCAAAGCCACAGTGTGTAGGAATTTCTCCCATCTAAAGTTGAAATCATATTGCATTCAAACGGATAGCGCACTCTAGCACCTCACTGTTTCAAACGCGTATTGCAGCAAAGTTGATGAAACCATGTCATCTGATACTTCATGGAGTATTCATTCAGGCTCCTACACAGACACACGCGACGCAAGTTGACAAACCCCCTCCTCACCATGCTGGCTGTGTTTACAACGTAGGACTGTTGGGTGTACATCGAAACAAACCAATCACGTCTTGTCTTTTGACAACTGCTCCTTCGGCAGCTCTCTGCACCTGGGAAAGGCTACCCCGATGTTGACCCTCGTTTTTAGAATTTGCCGGTCACGTTGCCTTTTTGATTCCCTTTTGAGCTTTCTTGGCGACAAGGATACCGTCTCCCGTGATGCTGCATATGCATGATCCTGCATTATCCTCAAAGAGTGGGACTTTGTTATGCTGCAGTAGTGCCGGGGTAGTAGCGAAGCGCCTTTTGCTCCTCTCCTTCGGCTTCTCAGTCACACAGCGCTGGCCTGGCTCTCAACGAAAACGCAGAAGGCGGTGCTGTACGTCCCTTGCTGGCAGATGTATTCTCAAGATAGTGAAACATTATGGAACCCCCCAGACGACTTACCCGCACAATGTACAAACAAATCCGAAATTCTCCTTTTATGAGAATAAGTCAGATTATTGCTGGAGGTAATAGTACACCAATGATGACATATTTATGAATGCAGACATCAATTTTTGCCAATAAACAACTGAAAATGTTACGCAATGTCCCTTTAAAGGTGAGTAGCAGAATCTTGAAATCGATGTGATATTTATAACATAACAGTGGCAACTATAATGCTCCTGTCACCTGAGCTGTTGTTACTTCCAAGGGATATCATTTTTGTTTCAGGGTAGCCAATTACTTTCTGAGTAACCAAGCTACACTGTAACAAAAATATCGCCAATGACATCGCTAAAGAAAGGTGAGCATAACAGGCTAAAATAAAAATATGTGAGCTTGCAAAAGTTACATTGTTGACTCACCATAGATTTATGGTGTCTGTCCACTTTGGATGGACAAAAAAGTCCGGTGGATTGGGCGGCAGCAAGTATTTCTCCAATGAAGCGAAGTGGTAGGCTCTCATTTGTTTCTTCTGCAGTATCTTTGTGAGATTTTTGTGCGTTCATTAAATGACAGCATATGTGCATGTATGCATATGTTACTTCTGATTGTTCTCATTCTGGCAAATAATAAATGATTCGTGCTTCAGTTGGCGGTTGCTCTCTTTAGTCCATATGACATCCCATATGACAATATGTGACTAATTGGTGCAGTAATACTGAAGTTGTAATGTGGTCACAGTTGTGTTTTCAGAGTTTTTTTTTCAGCAGCTTCAAACACACCTCAGCCAATCATAATCAAAGACCAGAACTATCCATTAGCTTGAGAGAGGAACAATACAGCTGATTACTGTGTAGTTTGCATCTAATTGTAGCAAGCACTTAAAATGCTCCAGTCCACCCTCAAACACCCAAATCCACCCTACTAATGACAAATACCTGATCATCTGTCAACCAAATTTAAAAACTTGAATGCTTTAATTTTTCTCCTAGTAAAGTCGTTACAATGATGTTGGCATTGTTGTTTCCCATAAGCTTCAGTTTTAAGCCTCAGTCCATACAGTGCATCTCTACAGTTGTCTTATCTAGGTTAAGTCACCATAATTCAAACCACATAGAAGCAACCACATGTTCCCCAGCGAGCTGGAGACAATGTAGATCAAAACATAATGTAATTTTGGGGAGATGGGGACTGTGCAACAACCCACATTGGAAGTTTAATAGCTTCATGAAATGGCTTTGAAAATGGTTTGAGAAAAAGACGCTGAAAAACAGCCACACATGGACGTGCACAAACAATCATACACCCTCTCTGCAATGGTAAAATGCAAAAATAAAGCAATAAATGTCATATACGAATCTTCACAGCGTGACAGTCAATATAATTGGGTAAATACAATTTACTTCTCTCTGTTATAATTTGCACGATCCATTGTAATTAAAGATGAGTGGCCCCTGCAGTTTGGGTTTGATCTACCTACTAACATAAAGTGTTGATGCAGCCAATCTTTGAGAGTCTGGTTTTTAGTGCCAACTGTGAAAATCTGCTCTTTTGTCCTGCTCTGTGAGCCACAAGACCGTATGCTGGCTGGTAAAACAATTTTCTTCAATCTCCCCAAGAATGATGAGCTAAAAGATCCAAGTTGAGTCGCATCACAGTGTGAGGATCTGTATTTTGCTATTTATTTCATGTGCAATACATTTGATTTATCACCTCAGTTAAGTGGCTGTATAGCAGAGAATTAACAAATAGCACAGCTTCTCTATCATGAGCTATATCTGGAGCAGGGTGTAGCCATACTAAAAGACATAGCTGGCCTTGTTGTGTGCTTACAAGGAAAAATATGAAGTAAAAACACAGTGTTCGATGGGAGTCAAGATTATACAGAATGTACTGTATCTATAGAGAGAAATGTACTCGTCCAGGCAGACACATAAAACAAAATGTCTTCCATGCATTCCAGACAAATGAAAACAAACTAGATGTGTGTTTCAAGTTCAACCTGCACACCTTTTTTTATGGCCTTGTGGGAAAGGTTTTACAGCTCAATTTCATCAAACATCTTTTCACCCAAATACAGTTGTCTCGTGGGTCCCCCCATGGATTTTTGGGTGAATCACAAAACATTTCTTATTCCTCTCCCTCTCTCTGCCTCTCACTCTCTTTTATTTCAATCTATGTTTTATTATTTTTTTATCCTGCTTTGCTGCAGATTAAAGATGCTGCTGCATCCAGTCACAGTACCTCAGTGACCATTATGTGTGAAGACCATGACTGTATTTCTCCGGAGCATATGGGACATTCCCCGAAAAAAAAGATGTATTTTGAGATATTAAAAATGTGCCCAAGTGACTATTATAGATGTTATAGATAAAATCTCAGGGAGACGAAGCACCGTGAAAGACTTACTTTAATCATGTTTCACTTTCTTAAGCTTTCCAAATCTCAAGCCTAGTTACATATTCATGAAGCCAAAATGTACCTATGAGTCAGAGACAACTCATGGTATGTTTTAGAGGATTAAAAGTCTCGTAGCAGCCATGGGTAAATTTGGAAATCATTAGAGATTTGTTCAGAACTGTTCAGAAGTTTACTTCTTTTCCTCCCTCCCCTGGTAAACTATCCCTGTAATCCTATTTCCCGTCACTGTACCTATAATAGAACAGGGTGCAAATGGGTGTGATGGGTGGGGTTGTGGGTCTGTCACCTTCTGTAATTGGTTAGATGAGTCAGTCAGAGAAGAGCTGTTTCAGAGAGCAATTACGGAGCCATTGTGTCTGTACAGCAGATAATAATTCTGTGACAATTTAGCATATTGACAATCTGTTTTGCTCTTCTATGTTTCTGTGGTGCTTTAATGAAGAAACTGAGGGTATTTACTGAGCCCTCTGCAAAATTACTGTCAGCGGTGCAGTAGTCAGCAGCTTTGTAGAACTGAGCAAGAATGGTACACTGAAAAGTATGATAATTATGTAAGCCACAAAGAAAGTACGCTAGGTTAATTGTTCTTAACATCTCCAAACTTGGCTCTGTGTTCTAGCATTAATGGTCTCCCAAGGAGCTATTTGATTTATTAGTTTCAAGAAACTAGTGTCTTTGTGTGAGCTTCTACGGGCAGACAGAATCAAGTAACACAGTGGAAATTCAATACATGCTCCCTACCAATGCATTCTAATGAGGATGAGGTCTTTTTAATTGCCTACATCATGTCTGCTTCAAATAAATGAATGCACCTTTTTTTGTTGTTTCTTGGCTCTTCCAGATATTAACGAATGCGAAAGGGACCCCTGCAAGAATGGGGGCATTTGCACAGATATGGTTGCCAACTATTCCTGCGAATGCCCAGGGGAGTACATGGGAAGGAACTGTCAATACAGTAAGTGCTCATATTCCTTTTTATGTCTCTGCACCAGAAGCGTTCTGTTTTCGGGTTGTCCATATGTTCGCTCCATTCTTGTGAACACAATATCTCAAGAACACCTCGAGGGTTTTTTTTTTTTGTTTGTTTTTTTTTTCAAATTTGGCACAAACGTCCACTTGGACTTAAGGATGAAATAATTAGATTTCGTTGGTCAAAGCTCGAGTATAATGTGACCTCACAACACGTTACTGCCATAACCCAAGAATTCATACGCTAATTACGACAAAATTTGACACAAACGTCCAATAGGATTAAATGACAAAGTGATGACATTTTATATCCGACTTCAGTATGACATCATAAGGTTCTGCAAAAACACCTTCTGACCATTATTCAACATCATAACTTAGGAAAAGAAGGGGAGACATTTGGTCTGATACTGAGATGGTGACACTAGTCTTGGGTCACCTTGAAACTGGGCTGATTGTGCTGCCAGGTTGAAGATGTGCAAGCCGCATTCATGTTTTAAAATTTGTAGCTTCTTTGCAGAAACCTCCATATTTGAAGCTTTGTCAACTGTCATACCTACACGAGTCTAGACAGACAGTGATGAAAACTGTTACTGCAGCTCGACTCATTCATGGAAGCATACGACCGCAAGGCGGTAATTCCAGTTTTTTATGTTTGTATTTTACCTCTTTTACAACTTCCCATTAATTCTTAACAGCACACCAGATGCTGCAGGTAATGCACAGTGGGTAGTATTAGCCAAGCAAACTGATCGATCAAAGACAGTTTGCTGGTAAAAGAACATCTCACCATGCTTCAGTGGATAGTGTGTCAACCTCTGATGAAAACCTCTTTAGAGGTTATACGACTGTGTTAAGTCTTGAGGACATTTCTTTGCTTTGCAATATCCATAGTTATAAGTATAGATTATGTTGGTGTACATGTAGCCCACACTTGAGCTTATCTCACAGCAGTCATGTGGAGGCAAAGTGGGGGAGTTTTACCTTTATGAGTCTTACAGAGCGTTTGAAATTTATCATTTGAAAGGTTCATTTTAGTCCCTGTTCTGTCTCACACAACTTTTGGAAGTTCATGTGTTTTTTTTACTAATATATAAGGAAAAGTCTGGAGTGTTTATTCAGTAATTTTCCACTGATTATATCTGAAAATACCTTAGGGGTAAGAGCTGATCGTCTCTCTTACTGGACAGGATGAATTTCAGGGAAAGCACACTCATAAACTGAAATCCCCCTGTGTATCTTTTAGATAATGTCTAGTGCAGCATGACTTTTCTTCTGAATATTAATATATAACGTATTCACATTCCACACAATGTTCATGTTTTCTGAAGGTTATCATATGATATATATTTAAAACCCTTTTATACAAGTTTCACTAACATAAATCCAAAGTTCTCCTTATATTAGTTCAACAGAAACATGAATAAATAGAAAAAAAAAACAGCTGAATTTCTGCATGTTCAAGGAAACACAATAAACCCTAAAGCAGGAAAGTTAAAAAAGAAAAGAGAAAAAAAAAAAAAGGCTGAGCTGAAAACCGAACATTTGAATGCTGAGAAGTCACGGCCACTTTGTGCTTGCAAGCCCCTATTTCATTTCTTTTGCCCAGTGGCTGTGTAGAACGAGAGAGAGCTTCCGTCTTATCACAAGTAGCTTTCTTTTTGCAAGACGCCGGAGAGCTTAAAGTGGCCTCATGTGTTTATTATGCTATTGTGGGGATTTTGTCTGCTCAGTCTAGGAACATATTAGGATTAATGTATCAGTGGACTCGGAGCCCTGAGCCACCCCTGCACCGCTACTCACAAATTAATTCATCAGATTTTCTATCTTAGGTGCAGCACAGTTGTTCGGCAGTAGACTCAGGAATTTTCAGGAGCAAGTCTGCATCGGAAAGACTGCAGACATTTTGAAAGTTGCTGTAGTTGTTTTTATAAAGGCAATGACAAAAAGCGGAGGGGGATTTGTGATTGGAGAGGAGTAAAGAGGCGCAGCCTGACTGATAAGGTCGGTGTGGTGAGTGAAGAACTTGAGGAGAAAGATTTACTCCTGCTGACTGAACATATGCGAAGCTCCATTATTTATGTAATGATGCTTATTTTCATTTTCACATATAAATTCAATATTTGCACAGCATATTACACAACCATTAATCCACCCAGCCAAAGATGCAGCACAGTCTGTAAGTATTAGAATGGTTTGTTTTGGGTCTGTCTGTACTAACACATTAGATATGACATAAAACAATGTCCATGAGCTGATAGTGCTGACTCTGGTGGTGATTACATCCACAACAGATGAACAGTGTAGAAATTACAGCTCTTTTTATACAAATCCCTCGAGGGTGAAAAGGGCAATAAGTCTTACACCGCTCATCTAATTTAGGTGTAAACAACCACAAACCCCCCTCAAGCTAAAACACTATAACCTTGTTTTTTGGTTATGTTTTTGTTTTTGTTTTCCATTTGAAATTCAGTGCACAGCAGTACAGTCACACATAATGCACTGCAGCCCTAATACTTTACAACTGAACAATATGTTTCCTGACAAGTCTGCTTTATGTCAAAAAATCAGCCTGGAACGAGAGGCTGGGTTACCAGCAACAGGAAAAGGTTTGTAACCTGTCAGGGCATTTCAAAAAGAAAACATTACAAAAACGAATATATCAAGTGATGACATTGGAGTTGCTCCTCCCATTGATATCACCTACGATCAAAATTTTTAAACAGGTGGGGGGGGGGGGGGGGGGGGGGTTCTTGCAAATTATTTTGCCACCTGTCAATTACAGGGACAGAGACAGAGCGAAACGCGTCATAATCTGAAAGCCACGCCCCCAAAGGGGAAACAAGGCCCGCTTTCCCCTCACACTTTCCCCCTCAGTTGCCAGCCTGTTGAGTTTTCCCTTTTCCCTAATGCCAGAAAAACGGAACCTTGTAGAAGACAAAAGTGGACACACAATAAAACGTGAGGCTTCAACAGGGAAGAAATTGTGGGATCCTGACGCTCGGTATGCCTATGTGTGCAGCAAACACTTTGTCAAACCCTCCAAATGTATTTTTTAGAGTAACAGTTAACTGTATTTATGTATGCTAAGCTAAAGCATTGGCAGTATGAATGCAACTTCTGTTATAATTGTGCCCAGTGCGCCGCAATTCAAGCAGTCAATTCCAGCGGTCCACTCTAGCACTTCTATCAATCTACCAGCATGTAGAGGCATCTCTCAAAATAACAATGTGCTGGTAGTAGGAGCAGGCTGACGGCTGAGCATACCGAAATCCTTGTCTTCTTAACAAAGAATCTCCACATCATGCTCAGACTGCAGTAAGGGGAGAATGTGGAGATGGGGGAGTAGCGGTTGATTTAGTTAACTGACTGATTTCTGCTCATGTTTTTTCCAAGACGAGCAAGGTAAGGAGAAGGGACACTGAGGTAGACAGGCAATATTAAGCTTGTCAATATACTGTTGCCTCTCTGGTAGGCATAGCGTGCTAAAATAATCCTTTGCCATCTTATTATTAGCTAATTATTAGCTAGCTATAGCTAATAATTTTATCTAGCTAGCAATTAAGTCGTGGAAACTTGAAGGCGCGGCTGCGGAGGCAGAATGACAGCGAACGAGCGAGTCTCGTTTCCCCTTTGTGGGCGTGGCTTTCAAATTATGACGCGTTGCACTCAAACCCATCTCTGATATGATTTTCTTTTCTTTTCTTGGTAGAATAGTCAGTAGCCATCTATAACAAAATGATATGCTTATTCTATATGAACTAGAAAAACCATGAATTAACTATAAAACTATACAATTAAATGAATAATTTGTATATTCTTTGATATACAGGTATGCAGTGATGATTGGTGGGTAACATTGTGTTGATGTTGCCTAATGTCAAGTCTGTGTTTGATCACGTGACAGGACAATATGATACAGTGGCTAGTTTAGGTGGAAAATTTGTCAAGACTGACAAGCTGAGCACATCTTTAAGTCCAGCCAGCTGTCATGCCTTTTAAACATAAAAGACAGTGGTGTGTGTGCGCCTTATAACTCCTAACTAGTGTGCACTAGGACCCGTCACAATAGCGTGCACTGTGACTGGTAACTACCTGACACCACTGGTCTTTCATTACGCCCTCCCTGCCTGGTAAATACCCACTTCTTGCAGACTTAACATACTCACATTGTAATGAAGACTTTCTACTAAAAATATGAAGCCTTCAAGCCTTAGCTGAGATAACCCTGATGACATCACTGTGACATTACTTGAGGTATTTTCCCAGATTTGACGAAGCTTCTTCTTCAAGCTGAGTATTTTGATATGAATATGTAGATTCTCACGTGTAAGAATCATTGGATTAGGACAGACAACCACAATATTGTAATACTGCCACAACCACTTTTCTTAATGGGAGCACCACATATACACACTATGCTACAATTGCCAGCAACATGGCAAGCTACTGTACCAAGCATCTATTCTGCACTGAGTGCTGCATGTTTGCCCTTTTTTTGTCATCTCCGAGAGTTGAAACAAATTCAACTTTGGGCATAACCCCGCAGCAAATTGTTATTTATAAGGCAGCCGTCCAATCACAGTGAAGTAAGGGCGGGACTAATAGCCTGCTTCAAAGACAATAACAATGGAGGAGAAATTAATAGTGAGCTTGCATAGACCAGAGGGTGCGTCCTCTCTTCCAACATGCCTCAGCCTTCCCTTCATCCAGAACAAGTTGTCTGCCTTGTGCCAAAATTTTTCTGATATTCTGTATCATAGCAACCAGACACAACCAACGTGTCTCATCTGAAAAAACACTGAGCACCTTATTGCGTCTTATTGCTCTTCAATTTAAGAGGAACTGTGCTCATTTTCAAAATGCATACATGTCAGGAGGGCTAAAATTCAAATGTGTGATGTCATAGGGTATAAAGTCTGGAGCTGCCCCAGAGGCAGTGGATGGGAAAGACTGAGATTACTCAGAGTGATGATCTGAGTATATGGGTACATTTTTTTGTTTCAGAACTGAGGACACTACAATGGAAGAAAGCTCATTTGGGTATTAAAAAGAAAACAAACATTATGTGGGGTCACAAAATCAGGCTACCATTCATTATCTACGGAGCAGCTCCAGACTTATGACAGACATATGACAGGATTGCAACTTACTTCTCTGGTTTCTGGCTTTGAGAGTGAGTACCTCATGTTCACAAATAATGATTGAAGGCCACAAAAATAACATTAGAATTCTTAGTTTAGGGGGTGATCCCCTTTGATAGTGAACAAGTATTTAATTGTCATTTAAAAGCAGCATTATACCCAATATTAGCCAAACAATGAAGCTTATTTGCAAAGCACTGAAATCAAGATAAATTAAATCATTTGCAAAAACAACAGAATTTGCAGTAATACCTCATATCATGCTGCTGAGCCACCTTTAATCACTGCAGGGGAAATTCATTCACTGTGACAGCCCAAGGTGAAGTGCTGCTTTAACATCAAAATCAAAATTTTGCCTTTTCTATTTCAATTAGTCGATTTTGACACAGCCTTATTACAAGAAGTACAGTTGGTGGGGTCACCTATGAATATAGCATGCATAGAAAAATGTGTCGTGATTCTACTTTAATGCAAGGACTCGTCATCTCCTCTGAGTTGTTCCCTCAACCCACATTGTGTGTGTGGGCTCGTCCTGCACACACATTGGCTGGTGCAGATTAAGCTGCTGTACATTTTCTGGTCATACCAGAAAGGAGCGTGAGAATATAATGTGAAGGCAGCAGCAAGCTCTTGGCCATTGCCTGTCTGTTCAGTGATTATCCGATTTTACTGAAATAATTACAGTGCCTTCAATATTGATTCCCATGATCCAATGGAAAGCGAGAAGTGAGAAGAAGAATCGTATCTGTTACTTGCCAACATGAATCCCAGAAAAATACACAAGAAGGAATAAAACACAGTGAGATAACACTTGGCACATGCTGCCGCAGTCTTTGTGCTGAATAAAATTTGGGATTGTTACTGCTGTATTCGTCCAGAGACAGTCATGCTTTCAGACACTAATATGGGTTAAATGGTTGGCTCAAGATCCACTATTAATGCAAGATGAGGACTGTTCAGGGTCCCATTTTCCAAAAGCATCGGCTGAAATGATTGTAGAACCATCTGCCTTGAGCAGAAGCTAAATCAATTTAAGAACACCAAGGTTTGCTTTAACTTACTTCCATCCTGTAGCATCTAATAAAACCCAACAGCCCTGTATCTAATACGCCCGCAGTAAGCTGAAGGCTCTGGCTATTTACTGCAAATAGCCTACATTTTCATGACCTTGTGACGTGAGGTCGTCTAAGGACATGTTGAGGGCTGAAATGTACTATCAGTGTTTCTTTACGCTTTATATAAAGTGATAAATCCTCATATCACTTGTCCAGACAGTCACAATGTCTGACTGCTATATACCCAGAGTTCTTAAATGCTGTAAACGTACAGTAAAAAAAAAAAAAGCAAAAACAGAAACAAATAATTGATTTTTTTGTAGTTTGGCAGTTAATGCTATTGTTTATGACATCACTGACTCCGCAACTATTTCGCTGAGAATTAAGAATGCTGTCATATTACCTGAATAGTCCAACAGGAAGGATCATGAGTGATGAAAGACACATTGCAAACAAACTTGCACATTGTTGCACTATTTATTCAATATGCTGTAGACCAACCAAATTTCTAAAACTTCATGCTGACTCCATTGTATAAAGCTATACAAAACTATACTTTGTGTAAGGGTACTTTCACACCTGCCCTGTTTGGTTCAGTTCAATCATACTCAAGTTCGTTTGCCCCCCAAGTGCGGTTCATTTGGGCAGGTGTGAACACAGCAATCACACTCAGATGTGCACCAAAATAACCAGACAGAGACCTTCTTGAAGAGGTGGTCTCAGTCCGGTTACAAACAAACTCTGGTGCGGTTTGTTTGTGGTNACCTGCCCTGTTTGGTTCAGTTCAATCATACTCAAGTTCGTTTGCCCCCCAAGTGCGGTTCATTTGGGCAGGTGTGAACACAGCAATCACCGGTTACAAACAAACTCTGGTGCGGTTTGTTTGTGGTGACAACCTGTTCCGACCTCGATCCGAACCAACTGCAGTCACATGACACATTGTTTGGGTTAAACATGAGCATGTTACAGTCCCAGAAGATTATTAATGTGCGCCAAGTTGCAATGTGTCCCTGATTCAGACCAAAGCAAGCGAACTCTAGGTCTGAAAGCACCTTTAGTGTGTAGAGGTCAATATATCAGAAACATAGGAATGCTGAAAGATATCTTTGGAAACAGTGTCACCATTTTACAGTTTGTCTACCAGAGACTACTATTTTTCAACTATGAAAATGATATCTGTCATTCCCAATTTACAAAGTCTCAAATATCCCTATCAGCCTCAACATCCTGTATCAGCCGGACTATAATTTGTATGACAACATGCATGTCTTGCACACTTTAAATGTGTAACTGCACACACCCATACACCCACATATAAAACATACAGGTGCTTTTCATTTAGTCTCATTTCTCACTTGTAGGACCCCTGTCGTATGACTGTGTGTTTATTATTCTTTTCCTCATCCCCCCTCTCCACCGCATGCTCATTAGTATTGGTGTGCTGGCATTAATTTCAGTGGGTCTCTAATTTGTTTAGGCTGTAGGTAGGGCTTGTGGGAGATGGATTCAGCTGTCACATCACGGTAGTGGTGGTGTTAGTGATGTGTGCTGTCGCAGGGCTGATGTATGCTCAGGGGCCAGCAGGCCAAGGCCCGGGGGCTGGCTGCCTCTGCTGCTCTGACGGACGACTGGCAGGCAGCTCGTTAAGAGTGGCCCTTCATTGCCGCAAGGTGAGAAGGACTGCGACTTTGCAACAGTGTCTTGCCATAACATCCACATAGAATACCTTACAAGAGAGCTGCCCAAGAGGTACACCATCTAGACAAATATGATGCTTTGGTGATGCGACATTGTACCTCGGCCCTAATGTCAGGTCGTAATGAGGAAAAATAGATTCCATTTCACTTTCAGGAGTTAAATCAGGGTGATATACCATGTGGTGTGTGTGCCAAAGTAGCATGCAAAATCCACAAGGTCCCTAACAAATTGAAAATCAGGAATCATAAAGAATGTTTTATTGCTCTAAGTACTGATTGGCACCCTCGATGCAGATATCATCCTCAACTCAATTAACACCCCTTAATGTCTTTACAAAGCAGGGGCGTTTTTTTGTTTTGTTTGGTTGTCATGCAAGTAATTTTCAAATCAATATATTTTTTTGAACTGTTGTTTTTGTCATATTGCGAATAAAAGCATAAGCCGATCTCAGTGTGAAAAACAGATGTTAGGTCACAATGTCATGACAATAGCAGACCTGTTGATTGTTTGTGTTTCTCAGCACCCTGTGTTACATGATAAATCAACATAAAGCTATTCCAAAAACCAAATTATTATATTCATCCTAAATGATATGAATATAGAAGTTTGATGCAAAATATTGGCAGGAAAATTTGGCTTTGTTTTTTTGTTTGTTTGTTTATTCATGATGCCCCCAGTGTGTACAGGCCTTTATGCCATTTATAGACATGCTTTAGTGTTCTCAGCAAATTATGTCTATTAGATTATTTATAATTTATGATATTTTTAGCATATATTGCCTTCTATGGGTCAGTTTGACAAGTGTTTTTAGCAATGTTAACAGCAAGGCTCTAGAGATGGCAATGTCAGTCTGTTGGTTGGTACACATTGGTCCAGACTTCTGGATCAGACAGTCCTGTACAGACATTCATGGTCCCCAGAGGATGCATCTTTAAGAATCAATGACTTTGATGATTCTCAGACTTTTGCTCCAGCACCACCAGCAGGTTTAAGTATTCACATATGCTGTGAAATATCCCAACATCTTCAAGGTGGATTGATGAAAGTTTTTGTGTGTCCGTATTTAGTTTAAAGTAGCAAATGTTAGCGTGCTGATACTCAAAACCGAGATGGTGAACATAGTAAACAATACACCTGTAAGCATGTTAGCATGCTGGCACTAGCTTTTAGGTTGAAGCACCGCTGTGCCCACAGTAAGTGCAGCCTTGCAAAGTTGTTGGCATGTTTGTAGACCCTCAGTCTTGTTTTTGTTGTAGGGTTAGAAAAGGACAACATATTCCCTGGGCTCTTGTTCAACTTAACCACAACATTTAAGCCAGTTTCCGGTCACTTCAAATTTAAAATCTGAGCCTGCAAACATACCGTTTGAATTTAAAATATATGTCACTCGTTTATTTTCATAAGTACGATTAAAAATTATGTAATAGGAGAAATCAGTTCTTAACAAGTGCTCCCCAGTGTAAAGGGTGTATGTCCAATTTTGCGAAAAACTATTCATACAGTTTGAATTTTGAAATATCTTGCTGACAGATGAACCTCCTTGGCTAATGTCTAAAGGCACTTTTTTAAAAGCCACTAATATAAACTTATATTAACTGCTCTACTGCAACACTATTGTCATTTTGGAAAGTCCCAGCCTTCACTCTGATAAGCAAGGTCGCCCATCTTTCCGAGCCATGAGTTCAAACTGGTTCACCATGTTTCAAAAAGGAAGCTGTTTGTTCTTACTAAGGCTTGCTAAAATGACTGAATTAAGTTTATCCGTCAGATATTGGAACAATCCAAAGGTTGTTTTAGCTTAGCAGCAGTAGGCTACCGCAACCACCTACACCATCCACCCATCAGTCTGGAAGCAATGAGTCACACACAAGGAAGAACTAGTGAAGCACGAATGATTTACCATAGTGGAATATATAAACACATCTCTGTCAGGGCAAACACACACGCACACAGATATACTCTTTGCTCTCTCCCAGCCTCCAGTCGATCCCCCTGGACTGTCCTCAGACATTACTCAATGTCTCCCTGCCTCCCTGTTGCCTAGAGCCCCACTGTTTTAGCGGCTGGATAAGTCCAGCTAAGGTTGTTTTCATTGTTCCATTCTTCCCTTGGCTTCCTTCTGTGGTCAGAGTCTTCTCATAGCTCTAAACACTGCCAGTTTCATTGTCTGCTGGTGTGTGTGCATGCCTCATCTGTCTGTGTGTCAGCATTGGGTTTGAAAATGCTTAGGTGTTTTGCTTAAATGGTGGAGGCATCACAGCCTTCGGGTGACCGCTGCTCCAGGCTTCCCCTGAAGGCTGGTTTACACGGACACTTACAGTATAGCCAGCATGAGCCAGCAGTGCCTCTGGCTGAACTCTGCGCTTGATATGTCCTCATTCTTTTGGGACACTTCCAAGATCCCTCAGCCTCCCCAACACTTGTGGGGTTTTTTTAGGCTCTTAAACACAGCTATTTAATCATCTGCGACCACAGTCTTGCTAACAGTAGGAATCAGATGAGTGGATTAAATATTAATCACATCCAGCACTGTTCACAAGCAGGAGAAGAATACATTCTGCATGTCCTATTTTATTACTCTCATCACTTTTATCCCTGTTGTCATTAGAAATAAACACCAGGAACAGAGTAGGAGGAATACCTCCCACATCATTTCCATCATAAACCGCATGCGATTGTGTATCAATGAAATTAAATACAGCATCAGCAATTATCTTTTCTTCTCTGTAATACTAAACCATCATTCCAATTAGAAAATAAATTTGAAGAGCAAAATAAAAGTGAGAAATGCGCTGACTGCTACCTCCAACTGTCATTTCTATTTGTTTACTGCTGTCACACAATAATAAAGGCGGTGGGAAATCAATTTGATGTTGCACACACTTGAGGTTTAGCTTCAAGCTCACGACTCCCAACTCTGATAGAGAATTAAATGCCCCAAACTGCTATTTCAGGTAGTCTCTGAGCATAGGACACACTGCCTTGCTATCACACAGGGTGACAAAACATCCGGTAAACTCCTGGTAATGTTCTTTAGAGTTGTTAGACTCCTCTGACAATGTTAGCTGTTCTTCCCTGGGATGTTTCTTGCATACACAGCATTCATATAATTGCATATCATGTTCATTAGGAAAGATATTTTAAACAAAAAATGCTCAGCAATGAATCCTATATGCATGACTTAGAGACTAATTAAAACTTGCAGCTGTCACAACTAGAACAGCACATCCTAAATACAGCTATTTATGTTTAGGAGGCATCGTGGGCTAGAGGGAATGTAATGATGTTCAGCAGAATTCAAACTGACTTTGTGTCAACTCTCAGCTGTTCGGCTTTCCTTCAGACAACACAGCACAGCATAAAGAACCGGTTAATAAGTGGCGTATTGCAACTTAAGGGTTGAATGATACCCAGAGATGCACCAATTTATCGGCTGAACATCGGTTTCAGACGATATTTACCTTGTTGACAGTCATTGGGGTATCAGCAAAAGGTCGAAACACAGCCATAACCGCCATAGAGTTAAATAAATGAGCAGGTACAAGAAGGATACAATGAATTGTTTGGCAAACGGGCTCCGTGATCGCACTGTTGTGTGACGAGATGGCTAGTAGCAGCCGGCGCCTGCTCTCACTGGGGAAAGAGATCTTCTCCAGGATGTCTTCCAGAAAAAAGGACACAGCAAACCCTGATCATGCTACATTGTGAACAACAAATGCGAGTTAAAGTCAGCAGGAGGAAAGCTAGTTAGCGTTAGCTCTAAGCAGCCAGTGGCCACAAATAAACAGCTCACAGAGGTTGCATTGAGTTACATTATGATGCGTTCAAGCTCAGTAAAAATTCACATTTGGTGAAGTTAATTATAAAGTTCTTGTGATGTGTTAAATGTAATCTAGTTAAATGTAGTTTTTGGTTAGAAGTCCAAATAAATATAGTTGTTTGAAGGAGATATCTGTCAATGTCTTAACAAAAATATAAAATAGATAAAAGAGAGGGGATTATAAAAATGCATATTTGGCGAAGGTAGATTATGGTGTGTTCAATGTAATGTAGTACTTGCTCCACCGCCACCTCCTCTGATGCCAACCTTCTGACTCACCACTCAGGACCTTCTCTATATCCGGCCCCTCCCTCTGGATCACTCTCCCCACACACATTCGAGACTGCACCGACCTCTCCCAGTTCAAATCACTCATCAAAAGTCATCTTTTCAAAACGGCTTTTAATGTGTGAATGATGTGTGTTTTTTTTGGTTTTTTTACTGTATTCTATTTTATAATTGTTTTTAACTAATATCAAACTCAAAGTGTCCTTGAGTACCATGAAAAGCGCTCTATAAATAAAATGTATTATTGTTCATTATTGAAAAGTAGTTTTTGGTTAGAAACCAAAACAAATGCAGCTGTTTGAAGGAGATATTTGTTAATATTTTAACAACAATATCAAATAGATATTAGAGAGGGGGTTATGATGTATTATATAAAGTAAAAAGACTTTTCAAGCACTTAAAAATGTATTTATGTAATTAAATTTGTGCTTATTTGAAGGTTGTGTAATGACAGTTATGTTATTATTTTTTAATGTAGAATCTCTGGCACAAAAAGGGGAATAAATAACAACAAAAACAATATGAACAACATAAAAATATCAGTATCAGCTATTAGCCAAATTGTTATTTTAAACATCACGATCCATGGCCCAGAATTTCAAAATCAGTTCATCCCTGCTGATGTCCAGTGTAACACAATGTATTCAGAGTGAAGGATCCTGGAGACTTGCGCTCACATCTGATTCAGTTTTGATGGCGATACACCACAGGTGTTTGGAACAACAACCCCCATCCCAGCTGAACTGTTGAGGTTGTTTTCTTGGCACACCTGAGTCCTCAATTATGATGCCTTTCCACAGGCTCCTTCTGATGAGTTGTCTTATGATTAAAGGCAATCTATACAATCTGCATGCATATCCCATCCGAATTCAATCCATCCCGCGCCGAGTGTTGATGGAAAAGCAGATGTTTTGTGTGTACATGAACAATTATGAAAATCTGGAGAGCAGTGTCAACTTTTTTTTAGACTTTCAATTGTATGCAATAAAACTGTATATTGTGGTATGTCTTATCTTCATCTAGCATACCGTATGGATACATACCCCTTTTCCATCTGTTTCTTCACTGTGTTTCATTTCTCATGTGTTTTCTATTATTATTTGATTTCCCAACAGGCTTTTTTATGGAAACACAAAGAAGTAGTTGTTTTGCAGCACCATAAATTCTCTGTTGAATAAACATTGCCCGAACCCCTTTCACCATAGGTATATCTATTTAGTGCTCTTGGTGTGCCTGGACATACCAATTAGGATTAAAGGGAAAATGTGTTGCCTAAAGAAGAAAGGACGGGTGTTTTTGTCTGACGATGCTGCTGTCATGCCTCCCCACTTTCATACTGCAGCATGTAGGATGTTTAAAGCTGTTACAAAGCTTGCTGACATTTGGGATGATGCTGTCCAGAAGTGGCCACAGCTCCTTGGGAGGGAGCCTTAGGGCTCTGTTACAGATGGGAGAGATGAAGGAGAAACCCGTTAGTCATGTGGATGTGGACAGCATGAAGGAGGAGATGAGTCCTCATGTTGACTGGAGTGACTCAAAAGGAATTTGCCATCATGGAAACATTAGGAATTTTCTTTTGATGAATCAAAGCAGAATTTATTGTAAGAGAAGTCAGGGTGGACAAATTTATGACCACCTCAAAGACGAGGTCTAAATAAGAGGTTATCACAAAGATACAACAACAGAGAGCGAAGGGAAAGTTGCAGTTTTAATGACTGCGCCTGAAACTGCAGAAGCAGAGGAGGCCGAGGTTTTCATCTCTGAGATAAACAACAATATCGACTCTGATGTGAAGACACTGAGGAAAAAAATAAAACAAAATATGGAGGACAAAATCACTGACATTACAGAATCCTGTCTTTGTGGTATTTTTAGAAATCTATATGCACTGCACAGGCTGAGTTGCACGTGTTTTTTGAGAGCTGAAATTACATGAAAGGCTTGTCTGTCTCCCTCTCTTCCTCTCTTCACTCAGGATGCTCTGGACCACTGGGCATGGAGGGTGGTATAATCTCCAACCAACAGATAACAGCCTCCTCCACCCACCGCGCTCTTTTCGGCTTGCAGAAATGGTACCCGTACTTTGCACGCCTCAACAAGAAGGGCCTGGTCAATGCCTGGACTGCTGCCGAAAATGACAGATGGCCGTGGATCCAGGTAAAGCACGGTCACAGGGCAGGACACACGCAAAGCTGGGCCAGGGCCAAACACGAGCAAATGAAGAGACTGTCTAAAGTATAAATACAATTTATTCTGTTGTTTGTTGTTCCCTACCATGTAACGTTACTTGGTTGTGGTTTATGGAGAATAAAATGTCAAAATAAAATGCCAACTTTAGAGGTAATTACCGATACTGTAAAGGTGACGTCTCACTTACTGGTAATAAAGCACAATACAAAATGTGAGCTGAGGGTAGAACAGATGCAGGTGTAGTCAAGTGTGAGGAACAATGTGAAAGGGCATAACTGCTTTCAGCTAGTGGCTGTTGCATCTGTGGTGATGCTCTGTGCCAGCTCTTGTTTTGACGATTACTTGTGACATGCTAACAGTCGTAGCCGCATTGGCCCTCACTGTATTCTGTGTCATAAACTGAGTTGGTAATAGAACAAAAGTATGGTGCTGCACAATATTATAATTACTGGATGCATTCATTGATTCTTTCTTTTTGTTGTGTCTCATGTAAATTCTGATCTGCAAATCGCTGCGCTGTCAAGAGAGAGATTTGGTGTATAATTTTACACAACACTCAACAGTAATTTTCCTGTTATCCGTGAAAAATATCAACAATTCAGTCCCTCTTTTTCTCCTTTTGTAAAAACTTCAGAGTGGTTTCATGACCACCGAGGGGCCTTCATCCAAAATAGCCCTATGTGCTGTGAAATGAAAAGCAGAAAAGCACTGATGCAAGTCTTCTCTTACTTAAGCTTTTATAAAGCTAACCTTCATGCTGTGTCATAAGTCGGCACTTATTGTGAAAGAGCCATGTACAGTCGGTAGATCGATTCAGTGGATTGTGTGATTGGGCTTGTTTAAATGCAGGAAAATCAGTCCCACAGTGCACTGTTAGAGATCTTTAAGCCTAGGTACCGACATGTTGCAGGTCTGATTAGATGAGAATCTGTCTCTGTACTCCTCCACCTACTCCATTGACTTGTGCATTTCTAATGACCTTACTGCATGTGAAAGAAAGCAACCAGTCACAGCTGAGGAGTCTCTAATGCAGCTGTCGATCATGTCAATCACTGCTCGTGAACTGCAGTCAAACTGTCAACTAGGCAGCGCTGATCAAATATAAATCAAGATTCAGATGTTTTCATATTTTAGTGTACTGTTTAGCTGTAAAATGGCAAGGTTGGCCAAGCCGGTAGTCAATGCTCAGTTTTTTGGTCAACTACTTCCAACATGGCATCTGGGTTCTCATTTTACAGCTAAACAGTACACTAAAATATGTTTCTGAAAACATTTGTGGTGAGAAATAGGTAAAGCAGTGACAAAGCCTAGATTCATGTTTGATTGACATGATTCAGAGCTGCTGAAGAGGAAGGACATGATCAGTTTCATGCCATGATGTGGATATACTGTAGTGACAGTTTCGGAAAATATCACGCAAAGTCATCCTGAAGTGATCTGATCTGCTGTGTAAAGAAGTAATAGTCATACACCGTGACCCTGAGCTGAAACTGCTGTGGCATATAGAACACATGTGTTGCTATGATATATTAATGTCCCCATATAAGTCCAGTCCAGCTTTGTTACGTTTCTATTTCTCCTGAGTGACTTCTGTTATGACAGAAATGCTGACAGCAACCTTTGACGTGTGCTGTTATCAGATACATGATACACGGACAGTGAACCGTGAACAAATATAATAGAATCACATACTACAGCGTAATGGAGAAAGTGAAGCTGTACCTAACAACAAGAGAATAGTAACAGGGCAAAAAATAAATTGTAAAAAAAATCAAAGCGAGAGAGAGAGCGAGTCAAAGAAACAGCCGACATGAGTGAGAGAAAAGGAGCCTGGCACATGGAGAGGCTGAGGAGAGCGGGACATAAAACATTCAGGCGGTTTGTTTGACTTTAATGATGCCACGTGGGATGTTGCGCGGGATGCTGTAGGCATTGTGTGTTTCTACAGAGGGCCTGGATAATTGGGACGTGAGTACAGAGGTGTACAGTCATGTCAGTGTTTTGGGATTATGCTAAGGAGTCAGCGGTGTGCTTTTGTAGTGCGGAGTGATGTGGCGTGACTGCGTGTGCATGTCTGTCATGTGAAACAGGTTATAGTGACATACTGTATGACAACCCTATCAGAGTCGGGATCAGATTTGTCTGGCTATTCGCGAGGGTTTCTCTGGTGCAGTGCGTGTCTTTGGATGTCAGCCAGTGTCAGCTCTTTCAGATCAACTACAGGGCCAACGTACTTTAAATAATACATGATAGAAGTGCAGACGAAGCCTGAATTCACTGTATATGTTTTTGTTTGTGTTAATGTCGGTTGGTGTGTTGAGCTCGCGACTGTTCACACATCTACTGTACTGTGAGAATATCAGTTTTCCACAGCCTCACCACGACTAGCTCACACATAAAATTGCATTTGAACACTCAAGGGAAATATGCTGCCGGTCTGACCAATATCAGCAAAATATAGCCCCAGCCGGCTGCGCTGGAAGAATGAAACAATCCAAATCACTTGTGAAGGATAAGAGGGTCTATACATAATTTAATGGGAGCTAAACGGTTAATGACAAAATGTTTTGATGCAGATCTCCATCAGTCAGTTTGTGTGTTCTGACTTATATATATATATATACACATACACACTTTGCTTAGACTCCAATCCTGTGTCTGTCTGGGAAGCTTTTTTTATTTTCATTCCAGTGTAAACATAAAAAATTCAGCTCTACAGTCTGTTATGAGTTTGACACCTGACCCTGACAAATGCCTTCCCACAATGTGTTTTATAATCTCAGCATGACTGTTATTGTTAGCACTTGAATACAACTTTTGGATACAGACACCATGGAGCAGAAAGTGTTATTCTGCTTTCTTGAACAACATTTTTATGCCGTGGCTGGAGGTATTATGCTTTTGAGTTGTTGGTAAATCTGTCCGTCCCCTCATCCCATTGTCCATCCCATCCTTGTGAACACAATATCTCAAGAATGCCTCGAGGAAGTTTCCTCAACTTTGGCACAAACGTCCACTTAGACAAGGGAGATTTTGGTGGTCATAGGTCAAAGGTCAAGGTCACTGTGACCTCACAAAACATGTTTTTGGCCATAATTCAAGAATTCATGTGTTAATTGTGACATCATTTCACACAAATGTCTAAAATGATAAAGTGATGATGTTTTATATCCAAAAGGTCAAAGGTCAACTTCACTGTGACATCATAATGTTACGCAAAAACACCTTCTGGCCATTATTCAATGTTATAACTCAAGAATTGAAGGGGAGACATTTGGTCAGATACTCAATTGGTGACACTTATCTTGAGTGCTGATTGTGAAGATCTTCTGTGCTGCCTGGGGGTGAAGATGTGGATGAAGCATCCATGTTTTCGCAGACATAGCCGTAAACTTTAAGTGCAACTTGAGTGGTGCGCGGAGGCATACGACTGCAAGGCGGTAATTCTAGTTTTGACTGAACGCTATCAAATTTCCCACCAAAACTTATTGCAGCACTCTGAGCTAGAAACAGATGTCTGCTCTGAGTAATTCATTACTCTCTAACAGCTGTCTGACAGTTGTGACCACCTCTTCTCAGGTAAAACTCTCTGACAGGTGGTTGGTGGGGCTGCCTATTCCTGGTGCTGCCACAATGTCTTAGTGCCGTTTCAGACCTGGGCTTTTTGTGCAGACCATTTCAAATCCTTTTAACGTTTGCAATGCCCCTTTGACCAAACACAATGATTGCATATCACTGCCTATTACTGTGAGGTTGTGACATGGTCTGGAGTATTTTTACACCGTGCTCTTTGAAGGATATTGGTTGAGTGGCCACTCTTACAATGAGTCACCAGTAGTACAAACTTTCTCTGGTGTGTGACTGTGGTTAGATGCAATATAAAGACCATACGGTTGAATTACCAAACATCATATAGATCAGCCAAAATATGTAGTTTTAATATGCACGTGTGTAGTAAAATGTATGGTAAAAGAGCAACAAATTAGAAGGATAAAAAGGATGAGGCTCTTTGAATATGTGTTTTCGTGTGTGTGTGTGTGTTCATATGCCTTTTTTATACAACAGTGCCACAGGGCTCTTTGGTAGCTTCAAGGACACAGGACAGTGTAATTGTTACAGTGCTGCCGCAATTCCCTGAACAGTTTTGATCTCAGTGTGTAATCATCAGAGGTTTTTTTTCTGACTATATGCTCCTGACCTTTTGTATGCATGTGCTTGTGAGGTCTGGCTCATTGCTATGATTATATTTGGTAATTGTACCAGTGATCTTGGTAATATACAGACGTTGGAGTAGTCAGTTACATTTTCACCACTGTAGCTGCAACTAAATGTGTTTTTGCCTGTTTAAATGAGGCTTAATGAGCTCTGGAGAGAATTTAATGGAAAATATAAAAAAGGTTATTTGATGTTCTTCCTTATTGTTTAGCAGAGGCCCTTAAGGTTCTGATATAATATAAGATAAGTGGTCCCTGACAGCTGCACTGTAAGTATTTGAGAGGAAGAATTATGAATGAATTAAGTAAATTTTCAGTCACGATTAGGGCCACAAGAATTTTTTTAACAATGATTATACAGTTGATCATTTTCTTTATTATTTATAATGTTAGGGATAGTTTTAAATGCTGGCTTTAATTCCCAAGAGCCCATGGTGACATACTCAAAGTGTTTGTTTTGTCAGACCAACAATAAATCCTGTTATACACGATGAAAAGAAACTGCAAATCCTCACATCTGGAACCAGAGAATTTATGTCAGTTTTGCTTGAAAAATTACTGAAATTATTGGTTGATTATTTCAATAGTTAATTAATTTTCTGTCCATACATTAACATGTCAGCCCTAGTTAGAGTGCATGACTCAGATTTGCTTCTGACATGGATTTCTGTGCTCTAAGTCTGGATGAAAGCATAAATCCAAAGAACAAAAACAATGTTAATACCGAGATTCTCTGCACATTAACACAACCTGTGTCTTTATTCACTGTAACGTCAGATCTGCCTTGTTATAAGCACGATAAATAGTCATTACTATACTGTACCTTTGATCTCAAAGGCCCAATGGGAAATCAATAGTCCCATGACCTTATTGATCATTTCTTAAAAATTAATGTGGAAAAACATTTCCAAACACGTGCTTCAAAGATGTTTTGTCCCTGAAGGTGGTGTGTGAATGACTGCTACAGGACATAATCAGTTCCAGGATGTTGCCGATGGTTACACACTGAATATTTTCTCACAGCATGCGAGTGTTTTTCTGAGGGAAAACAGGTTAAATCACACCATGCAAACAAGTGATGCTTTCTTTGTGTTCCAAAATAAAGTGAGAGAACAGAGATTATTTGATGTAGAGGTTCTTTTCTTTGGAGACTCATACATTTCACCCAGAGCACAATACACTGTTTGTTTTAGGAGAAGCGAGGAAGGGTGAAATGGTGAGAGGGTAAGAGTTCATTTTAAAGTCTGTCTTCGACAATGTTCCTTGTAGCTCTCACAGACTTGTCGGCTAAGGACACGTAATTCTGTAATTTTTTTTTCTTTTTTTCACTAAAACATTGTTATTCAGCACCTGAATGAAGTTTTGCATCAAAATATCAGCCCTGTCTTGTAGAAATTACGTTTATATACAACAGATTTGAAACAGCAAATATGTTTTTAAAGGAAACATAATGCAGAGCAAATCACCGTTTCTAATAACATAATGAGAAAATGTTGTGGATTAACATACCTGGCAAGTTGCTAAAATGTTGGCACTTAATGTATCAGCAGAATATTCAGTGACAACATTTTTATTTGTTTTCCTAAGAATGCAATCTAGCAATACACTATCAACTTATATGGTGACGACAGCATTGTATTTTTTTCTTGTTACCTTTGTTATGAACATTTAACCCAAAGCACATTCTTTCCCTTACCATGACCAAAATGCTTTTGTTGTCTTAACCCAGAGATAGGCAACCTGCAGCCCTTCTCCAGCAGCTCCCTGTGGCTTTGACAAAAAATATATAGAAATGAATAACAGTTACTTTTAAACACAGATTTTATTTATCACTGTTGTAGCCCTAAAGTGATTCTTACATTTTCCATACAGTAAATGTGTGGCCCATACACTGAATGAAAAAAAAAAGATTAAAATCTTGTCATCTATGTGTGTCATACATCTACAGGCTGGCGCCTTTTCCTAAAATCTGCCGAATCTTAATAGTGATGGCTAGTCTTGGGTCTCCTGAGTGAGGCTAGCTATTGATTCCAAATTTAAAAAAATGTCTCAGAGGAAAACAAAGAATTTCATAGTGAGTGGACAGATTAGTTTGCTGCAAAGTTTAAGTACCAAATAATCATAAATAGCCCACCGCAGAGTAGCTATTTTGTTGTAAGACATATTAATGAAAACTTAGACATATTAGGAATGTTTTTAGGCTCATTTAGATTAAATAGGCTGTATTGCCATCACTAAAAGGCACAAATATGTGTTGCAGCTCCAAAAAGATTTTTTAGCCAAAAATGGCTCATAGATGGTAATGTTTACTGACCCCTGCCTTAACCTAACACAGGAGTCTTGATAAATATCTGGAATTCTGGTTTTACAGTCCTGCACTTTGTGTGTCCACCATCCATCCCCACCCCCTCCCTGCAAAACCAGAGTGGAAACCTAAATATGGTGTTTCATTAACTTAAAGAAATATTGCCTCACAATCCAAGCAGTGATTATGTTCTCATTACAATGTAAATATGAAAACAGTTTAGTAATATACAAACATAATTTAGAGGAGAGGGTTAGGGTTCATTCATTCATTTATTTCCCATAACCACTGATCCTGTTAGGGGCCGCGGGGGGCTAGAGCCTATCCCAGCTGACACTGGGTGAGAGGCAGGGTACACCCTGGACAGGTCACCAGAGTATCACAAGACGGACAACCATTCACACTCACATTCACACCTACGGCCAATTTAGAGTCACCAATTAACCTGCATGTCTTTGGACTGTGGGAGGAAGCTGGAGTACACGGAGAAAACCCAGTGCCCCGTCTGTGCAAACTGCACAGAAGGACTCCCCCGCCTCGGAATTCGAACCCTCAACCCTGGGTTCAAACCAGGAACCCTCTTGCTGTGAGGTGACAGTACTAACTACTGCACCACTGTGCCGACCAACAATAGGTTGCAAAACACAAAGTAGTAGACAATCATGCTAATTTTGGGGGAATAAAAGCATTAATCACAATTTTGGTATGAAGATGGACTGTGTTTGATGTGGTTTAGTGACCACTGAGTGATGGGCGTGTAAGTGAGTTCATCTATGCCCCTGTCATCAAAATTTGAGTTCAACTGCACAATGTATTAAAGAATAATGGCAATTTTGTGAAACAGCTATAGTCACAGGAAGACAGTATATCAAAAAACAAACTTTTTCGGGGTCATACATAGTTAGGTGCTAAATTTGTTGTGGTGTAATCTGTAATTCTCAGTGTAATATTTGTTTGTAATTTAAGCATGTTAGGTGTACTGTCTCTCACACTGAGGTGTTTTACTTCCACCTGACACATATAAGTCTGCAGACGAAGGTCTGCCCTTGGAGGATGTTGCCAACGAAGCCTTACTCAAACAAATAAATGCATCACTATTAGCGCTGAGGTGACAGACGTATGTTTCTGAGTGGTCATTAAAAATGTGAAGGATCACCCCAATTACCCCCTCAGTGACCTTTTAGTGACAGGGCTTCTAATTAGTGCGAGAAGTATCTATCTCTATGGAGAAAACTGAGAAGAGCGAAGAACTGCTGTGAATGAGAAAGAGTGGGTCATAGCGGCTCTGAGCCTCTAAGAGGGGTCCTTATGTATAATTAACTTGATATGCTGGTTTAAGTATGTGGAAAAGTATGTGTTATTGACTCATGTCACTACAAATGTACATTAGAAAGGAAATCAACACTGCAATAGAATTATTATTCATTACTCCATTAGTTTTTGACAGTTCAGACAAGGTCGGTGAACATAAACAGTTCTTTTCTTGTGCTGGATCTGTGCGAGCTGGTGCTCTAATACCTAATGTCCTCAGGAGACACAGCTTACAGTTTTTTTTTTTCATTAACAGAAAAGGAGTTTATGACTTAGTGAGCTATGTTTGAGCTTACACTCTCAAATATTTTACTTGTAAATTGCCTTATTTCATAGTAATGCCAACATCCCTGCACCGGAAAATGAGCTCAAGCCCCCGGAATACCATCCTGAATGTGGAGTCATTGTCAGTGAAGTCAGACTTCCATTTCTCGTGGATTGGCTTTAAAATGGTTCATGTTCTTACAGAGAAACTGACTTCAATTTCACAAGCATTAAACTGAAATATAGTCTTGTTTGTTTGCAACATCACATTAAGTTTTTTTGTTGTCTAGAATGCAGTATCTCAAAAAAACAGAACGGGAAGAATATATGCGACCTTGAGCCATACTCCTCCAATTCATAGGAGTAATTTAAATTCTGTTTTAGTCTGCATTTCTTTCCTTAGGTTTGGCCATTTCAGGTTAATGGTCCTTTGCTTAACACTCACTCAGTACTGTATTATTGCTGCCCTTCTGTTCTGCAGCTATGGAAGACTAGACAGCTGTGTTTTTATATTTTGTCAGAGGGTGAGATAGATGAGCCAAAGAGTGTTTTTTTCCCCTGAAAATGAAGCAGCTTGTTGTGAGTGTAGTGCCAAAATGATTAATGAATAATAGTCATCACCGTTTATTTACTTTATCTCATTTGTCACAGACTATCACGAGTGTGTTACAGTATTATGAAACTGAAATTGCCTTGTGTTATCCTGTCCTACTTTTTGTATCAATATTAATATCCACTGTAAAATAAATAAATAAGTAAATAAAGTAGGCAGTGTGTGTGCAGTGTGAGAGTAACCACAGGCTTCTTCATGTTGTCACAGTGAAGTGAGCTGTCGTCAGCTGTCACTGGCCCTTAAGAGAAATAAGAAAATAACTCCAGAGACTTCTCTCATTTTTTAGTTCACCAGAATTACAGGGAGACTGAGGCAGTTTTGTAGTAGACCAGCAACGAGGGGTTTAAGACATAGGCTGTGGAAAAAGGCATGTGGCATGTGTAACATCGCTCATACTGTCAGTCTCTGAGGCTTGCTGCCATACTTTAATTGGAGGTGGATTATTCAAACTGGCCAAAGACATGTGTGCATGGATGGAGAGTGGGAGGAAGCAACAATCATCACTACGTGAGCGTAATAAGCTGAGACTCATGTCAATCAAACAAGAATGTTTCAAAATCATACACTGCATAAAAACAATGGATGGATTTTGAAGCCTTTAGTTTGACATTTTGGCTGTCACCATCGAGGATTTTTGGAGCCAGAAATGACCATATTTGGACAAGAGGGAGGAGCTGTAAAGGAGAGAGGGGTGAATCTGACTTAAAGACTGTAGCTATGCCTCGCAGACAGCCTGTCACTTAAAGCTGCCCTGCCTTTAATAATGTGTAACTTTAAGACAAAGTGCTCTAGTTTCCCGGCGCAGCGCAGGGTGGCGCAGGGCGGCGAACCCCGCGCAGAGCTAGTTTCGAGCAGCGCAACCCGAGGCGCGCTCAGTTTGGTAGTTTGGCAGACCGAGGTGCGC